>NC_050483.2:48390133-48690133 GCF_012460135.2 Molothrus ater
AGGAATGTACAATGATGATAATCACCTTTTTCTTTCAGAGTTCAGTCCTTTAAATATACAAAGCATTAAAAATATGAGACTTCAATTCTGCCTCAAGCTGCCTAAGTACATTGCCTACTAACTCTGATATATCCTCTTAAAAACCAGGTCAATTAATTGTTTACTGACTTGTGGTTTGGATTGCATCTCAGATGCACAAGGAGGATTGGTATTGAATAAGCTAGAGCTGTGAAAATTTTTCACCTTAGAGTCTTATTAATTTTAGTGATCAGACCTGTCCCTCTGGAATCAATAATGACTTTTTCACCATTTTCCAGGGTCTAGGAATGATCTCAAAAATACAGCACTTCAGTGCAGGATAAAAAGAAAGCCTGGAAAATCCTGAGGGGCACCTCTTATAAAACAGAGGTGTTTAGTCTCTTATGGTATCATACAGTCAATAACAAAACCATTAAGAGTAGAAAAAAGGTCAGTAAATAAATTACAATGAATCCAATATGAAGACTGAAGGAAAGCGAAGCAAAAATAATTTCATGTATTTAAATAATTTCATCAAATTTAATTTAATGAAAACATGACAGGGTGAGAGAAGTGAGAAGTGAGCAGAGATTGGAAGTAAAAACAGCACAGAAAGCCAGTGCCATGTATGCCAGCATGGCTGAGGGAACATTTGTGTTTGCACAGTGCTGGTAGAGCTGCAGCTCTCAGGGAGGACAAGAAACAGTAGTGGTGCAGGACAGTGTAGCTCAGTGAAGGTGATCTTGTTTTTTTAATTTATACCTATTTATTGATAATTCTAAGGAATCAGCAAACTCTCCTTTTTGATCATCCAGATGGCTAAAACATATTTCAGTCCACTAGGCATTTTTTTCTTCTGTTTAAACTACTGCTGCTCACAGCCTGTGGCTCTGAGCACCTGCACATGCTCCAGGCACCAGTGGAACTTCAGCCAGCCCTTGCCTGCCAGGATCTTCTCTGCAGATGTTTCTCTTGAACTTCTCCTTTTCCAGCAAACACCACAACAATCTGCCCAAGGCTCATGCCCATCTTCTAGAGGGGCATCCTCTGAGTCAAAAGTCTCATGCCAGATATGTCTTTGCCTCCCTCTGCCTCAAATGGTAGTATATCTTCTTGGGGGCAGGAAGATGCTTAATGAATGACATTTCATCAGGGGTTCTACTATTACTACAAATTAAATTGGAAAACAGCATAGGACACCTCACCCACTGAAGCAAAGTGGGAGCTTTTGCTGCTCAGCACAGTTGCACTTACTCAGACCTGGGCCAGCACCTCCAGCAAGTCAGGTATGGCAAACAGCCCAAATGAGCTGAAATGGTGGATCAAGGGCCCAAGGATTCCCAAGGATTCTCTGCTCTGCTTTGCCTGTTAGTCCTGATGGAGGCAGTTTGTCCAGGTGCACTATCAACCCTCACCAGCAGCAGCTGTGTGCAGTGTGCTTTGCCACAGGAACTTCTATTCCTCTGGAAGAGGAAGAAAGGTTTATCCCATTCCATAAAAAGTTTAACATTTAATATTTTAATTTTACAGGTTTCTGTTCACAGATAGTTCTAGAAATATCCCGGGGCAAT
This sequence comes from Molothrus ater, assembly GCF_012460135.2. Lineage (NCBI taxonomy): Eukaryota > Metazoa > Chordata > Aves > Passeriformes > Icteridae > Molothrus > Molothrus ater. Next base: position 48,391,723 of record NC_050483.2, read on the forward strand.
TTCTTCTTAAGTAATTCATTAAGTATTCATTTAAATAAAAATGAAGAGTTTCCTTTGAGAGCAATTTCTTTACCTTTTATTTGGTATTCATGAACAGTGATAGGGGAAAAGTGTGTTTTCAAGAATGACAGTGGAAGAGGAATATTTTATACAAGGATCTGAAGGTGTGCCTAACCAGGCAGCTGTGGGCAGGCCTGCTCTTGGCTCAATGACAGCTGGAGCCAAATTACCCTCATGCTTTTATTATGTGAGCAGTTTTCAGCATGCACCTATAAGAAATATTCGACTAGGTAATATAAATGTCATGGATACCTTATAGTCAGCAACTGCTCTATAAACAGTTGAATAAAACTTCTCATTACAAGAGTTGAATGGTAAATCTGCTTTGGCAAGGAAAAATCCAACAGTCTCATTTTTGGCTTGACTTGTATGTAATGCAAACAGTTTCCAAAGTAAATTTTACAAAATGAAGTATTAGTCCATTAGTGACAGGATCCTTCATCTTTGCATTTGAGTAGAAGGAAATTATATCCAATATCATAATAAGATATTAAAGCATCACCTTTTGCTTCAGGCAACTAAGAATATGATTATCCTATGTAGTTTGATGGTCTCTGTCCTGGGAATGAAAAATATTTTCATGAGGTGACAGAAAGATGTCCCCATAATTATCTGTTGTGTTGGCTGGTGGATATGAAGGGAGAAGATAAAACTGTTTATTATGCACACAACAGGATTAGGAGAAAGAAAACAGACAGATTACTGCCCTCCAATCTGGTTCCTACAACTGCATTGAAAACTCAACATCTTGGGAACCACATCTTTAAACAGGAATGTATCATCCTGTGTGTTGGCTCTCAGGGCAGTCCTTTCAGTTCTGTACCTTCTGCTCCTTCCACCTGCACTCTGCAGCAGTGTGGCTCATTGTGCCTGAGGAGAGCTTGAACACAAACCCAGCCTGGCAGACTCTGGAAGCAGTTGTTTTGTTTTACTGAGGTGTAATAATCTGCTATGGGCCTGAGTTTTATTATTTTAAGGACAGTCAATCATCATCAATGTTACTGTCTGATAATCCAGGGGATACCTCACTCTGTGAATGCCCAGATAAATCGCACCTCTGGCCTACAGGTAAAATTTTGATTCAGTAGGCATCAAAATACAAAAGAAAGCTTCAATTACATCACAACCAAACTTCAAGCATTGCTCAATGTGTCTTATACTTCCATTTATCTGTACACTGGAGCTCACCCCAAATGCCCCAAGATCTCATCTGTTTCAAGAGGTCTCATCTCTTCTGAGTCAGAATTACCATTTCTGTGTGAATTATGGCATATGCAGAGAACTTGGCCCATAGAGGGAAAGGATAAACATTAACTGAATTAGAACTACAGGGAGGCAACACTGCAGAATTTACTAATTAGTTTGAGGTCTAGCTGGAGTACTTTGTTTCTGGATAGCCAATATTTTGGAGAAAAAATATTATTGTTCCTTGGAAAGTTTGTGGAAGAAATACGCCTAATTGAAAGAAAGAACCTCATTGAAAATATTTCAGCAGCAGTCCTCCAAAATAAACACTGACCAGGACTCTGAGTGTCTTGCTTCCCAAGAGAACTGTTTGGCAGCCCAGGAACACAATGCACATAAATGTAAGCACCTCTTGTTTACTGAGAGGCTTTGTCTTCTGTGGAACAGAATGCACAGATTTACAAAGAATTACAAATTTATGAAATAGCACATAACGCAACATCAACAACAAAAAATCTGTTTACCTTTATTTCCAGCAGATGTGCTGCAGACACCCTGCAGAACCTGCACTGCTTCCATGCCTGGCTGTGTGTTTTGGAGGCTCATCCCAGAAGATCTTATAAACTCACTGTAGCTTTCTTTCCCCACCACTGATCCAAGAAAACAAAACCTATTATTCAGTGTGGAAACCTCCACACTAGACTGAAATCCCACATGCTTCCCTATGCATTTATCTGCATATGAACCATCTGGTGTCCAATAAGACTTTCCTTGTCTCAGGCATTAGGTTTGCTTATCTGCATTTCACCTGGGAGCTCAGGCTGTGAAAGGCAATTTGTAGAGCTGAAAGCACCCAACTGTTTCCAATGATCCAGCTGTACATAATGGAGCTGTCACCTGGAGAGTGCCTGCTCATGTGCACGGCACACCACACACCATCCTCCTGGTGTGGTCTCACACTGACACAGCCTCTGTGACAGCCAGGGCGTGGGGCTGGGCTGCAACTGGCCCACACAGCCAAAAAGTGTTCTGTGCAAAAGCCTGGATCCCAAGTCAAGCTCTGTAGAGTGAAAGAACATCCTGCCTTGGTGATGGAAAGGCACTTTGCTATCCCACTGAGACCCCTTCTTCTGCAACCAGTCCCAGTTCAGCTGAAGGTGACCCATGCACCACCCTGAGCCTCTTGTGGCAGCTGCAGAACCTTTTAGCCCTGAGGGAAGTTAACAGCTCTGGACTTTCCCAATCTCCTAGAATAGGGAACCATGTCACTCTTGCACGGCAGAAGCAGCAGCAGAAGCATCCATTTCTGATGACAATCACAAGGCCACCTGCCTAGGGCACTGATGGGAACCCTTTTCCCAGCCATCATTCCTCACAGTCTGGCAAATGCAAGTTCATTTCCTGCACTCCAGTTCTTCTCCCGAGACTCAGTCACCATTCAGACTGAGGCAGACTTCTTTTATGATGCTGAGACTTTGTTAAACTCAAATGGCTCCCAAAGCCAAGTCTTCAGGAACATATTAAATGTCATGATACTTTCATTTGGCCTTGATATCATGAAGCTGTCACCATAACAAGCCTTGGGTGTTGTCAGTCTCTGCCATCAAGTTGTTAAGGGACAAGCATCAGCAAGGGACACCATGTGGGAGCCATGGGCAGCCAGAGGTTAATGCACTGTGGCTCCTTTCCCCAGCGCTTCCCTTCTTGAGGAGCAGTGGTATTATGGTGGATTGATATTGGTGGTGGGTAAATGTAATAAAATGTTTGTGCAGCAGGGCGTGATTTCTCACCTTTATTTCCTGAAAACTTGATGGGAAAGTCTTTATAAATAATTCTGGCTTTGTCAATTGAAAATATGGATTAAAATTTACTATATATGTTTTCAAATTTTAATGTGCTGCTTCTTTTTCCCCCCCTACCAAAGAATTCAATTTTAGTTTTGCAGATGCTATTCTTGTTTCTGTAATAATGATGGCTAATGCAAAAGCATTGGTACTGGATGCCAAAGAAAGGAATGAAGATTATATTGTCAGTGTTAAATTATTCCATACTTGTGAGCAGGAAAAGCTAGTCAGTGGTTTTCTTTGCATCCAGTGCCATAGCAGTATTTTTATAATTTGATACCATTATTTCTGGAGTTCTGTGGGACAAAGTTCCATCATTTAGAGCAGTGCATATTCAAACAAATGTCAGCAAACTGAGAAGTATTTGAAATGTTTGCATTAGCTAAAAGAAAAACATGTCAGACATATACATTTTGAGCAGATTCAAACTCGAAGTGAGACCACAAAATTATCATTCTTATACCCCTGCTGACATTGTATGATACACACCAGGACATAATTTAGAAGCTCACTCTGCTGGGACTATTCATGTACATAACTCAGATTAAGGGGCTAAGTTCCTTTACAGTTAATATGAATATGAATATGTATTTGCAGGTTCGGGGCATTAGTTGATAGCTAGCTGACAATTCAGCTGTAGCAAAGATACAGCTGATCAGACAGGGAAAAAATAAGAAATTTCCTGTACAATGAGCTGTTTCTCTTTGTCTCATTGACCTTATTTTTAGCTGATATTTTTCAGGCTGTGTGATTGATGAGAATGAGGCTAAAGCCTTCCTAACCAATGAAAGAATTAACACCATAGAGGAATATGAAATCTACATTTTCCAGCAGAAATTAAGCATTTCCCTAAATGGCTTTAAAAAAATCTCAGTGCTGAATGTTTTACATTTTCCTTTCTGTTTCACCATCAGCCAACACACTATTTCTATTTGATTGTATAATAATATTTATGTACAGTTTCACTGAGCTGTGCAAACACCAGCAAATGGATTTTGCATCCTTTGTTGCTTTTTAAGTTTTATAAGCCTCTTTCCAGTACATACCCATCTCCTGTTTTAAAGATCACAAGGAGAAATATGTCACATCCAAAAGTACCATTCAATTATGCAAACCTCACTACAAGTTTAGATTGAAAGTATATGACCATTTACACAAAACAGGGGTGTTATTTCTTGAGACTGTTCATATGGCCCAAGAGACCCTCATATGGTGCTACATACAATATTAGATTATTTTGGTTTTAGAAAAAAAAAGAGTCCAGCTGTGAAACTCCTTGAAACAGTGCATTGCAGTGTGTTTGCAATTTACAGAGCAAGGCAAAAAATCTGATGACCACAGACAGTGCTCAGCTCCTGGCTGACCTTCTCCCATGGGGCAGCAGCCCTTGGTGTATTCTGACAGACCAAGTGTTCAGCACCCTCTACACTTGATGAAAGGCAATAATAGTCAAGTCATTAACATCCCAAAATTTGAAATGTCACCATTTTCTGTCTGGTTTCATTGGTGTAGAGAAAAAAAAAAACACCACCAAGCACCAGCCAAACATAAAACAGAAAAGCAGCCAGGTGATTTCTTAAAGTGCTCCTGAATGTCTCCTCAAAATACATCTTTTTAGAGAAGTGGCTCTCAGGAGCTGTGAGGGGCCCTGGGCAGCACTTGGTGCCATCCTCATCCCCAGAATTCACCACTGCTTTGACTCAAGTGGCCTGAAAGGCATCTTCCAAAATGGGACCATGCCAGTTCCCCAGAGGATTGTGTCATGCTGCAATCCCTTACTCTCCATATTTTCCTGTATGTGCACTTTATAGAATAGATAGAATAGAATAGAATAGAATAGATAGAATAGAATAGAATACTTTAGTTGGAAGGGACCTACATCAACCATCTGCACTGTCCAAAAGCAAGAACACATTAATAAGGGCACTGTCCAAATGCCTCTTAAATACTGACAAGTTTGGGTTATCAACCACCTCTCTAGGAAGCCTATTGCAGACCTATACCAGACCACACTCTTGGTAAAGAAATGTTTCCTAATGCCATCTCTGGACATCTTTCCCAGACCATATATCACTGTGTCCCAGGGAGAAATGCTTAGTGCCTTCCTCTCTACTTTCCCCCCTCAGGAAGCTGTAGACAACAATGAGATCCTCCCTCAGCTTCCTTTTCTAGAAACTAGACAATCACAAAAAAATCCTTATCCAGTCCTAACAGGAGCTGCCTCACTTCTTGGTAGAACTTGTAAAGGGAGCAATTTTCTGTATTTCTCAGACTCCTGTCACCTCCATGTGACGGGGTGGGTGGGAGGACCACAGATGAAGGCCTGGGTATCCAGATGAGAATCTTCTCTAAATCAAATCTAAAATTTGACTCTGTTTGGTTTAAAATTCTCAGATTGTTTAAGGATAATTTTAAAGTGTAGCTCAGCTTTTAAGAGTCACTCATATGAGTCTTACTTGAGCTGAGAGCACTTCCATGGCATGGTGGTGTAAGAATTGCAGTGATGGCATGTTTCATCCACAGTGCCTGGAGTGCTCACAAATTCTTCAGGGAGTTGTTGGGATGTTCCCATAATCTCAGAGACTAAATCAGATAAAAAAACTATCATAATAGAATCATAGAGTGGTTTGTGTTGTAAAGTCATTTCATTCCAACTCCCCCTGCCATGGGCAGGGACACTTTAACTAGACCAGGTTGCTCAGAGCCCCATCCAACCTGGCCTTGAGTCTTTCCAGGAATGGATCACCCACAGCCTCTCTGGGCAACTTGTTCCAGTTCTTTACCACTCTCACAGTAAAGAATTCCTTCCTATCTGATCTAAAACTTGCCCTTTTTCAGTTTTCAGTGGTGGCACTTAGCTCCCCAGTCCCCACCCTGCTGTCCATCCACTCCAGAGGTGTGGGAAGAGAGGTTGCCATTGAAGATTGAGGGCAAAAAGTTGTTAAGTATCTCAGCCTTCTCCTCATCCAGCATGGCTTATCAGAAGGATGACACCTTATTTGACTTTCATTAGTAGAGGTTAATAATTTGAATTGATTCAAACATTGTTGCTTGTCTGAAAATAAAGGGTCTTTACAAAATTAGTGGCAAAAGTAGAATGATGCCATGAAACCTGAAGAGGATAATGATCTCATGCTATTAAAATACCACAATTAATACTAGCTGAAACCCACTTTTAGTTCTGAGACATCTCTACAATTGTCAAATGAGCTCTAAAATTTTGAATAACTTTTTGTCATTTTGCAGAATAAAGTAAAAGGTCTGAAAACAGTGATCCTTGTGCTCCAATTCCACTGCCTGCAAACTAAATAAAGAAATCAATATGCATGCAGAGTGTTCCTCCATTAGTCCATGCTTGGTTTCCAGAAGGATGTACTGAAGTGTGGCTTGACAGTAAAACAGAATCTGACTAGTACTTTCCAATATCCTTTCAGATCAGTAAGTTTTTATTTAGCCTTGTCCCCCGTGCAGAGGATGGATATTTTTCTTTCAACCAGCTGGTTTCCTCCTTCTGTGTGTCTTTTTACTCATCCTGTGTGATTTACTCGTCCTGTGTGATTACATTGTTGATATGCCATTGCTGAGAAGTAGTTTTAACAAAAGAAATTAAATAGTTAAATAGTCCCGTTTTAAAAATGAAACACATCTGTTTGTATCAATCAATTCAACTCCACAGACCAAAATGCATAGAATCCTATAAGAAAAAAATACTTTTTAGAAGCCATAATTTCCAGAGGAGTGGTAGAAGCAGAAGGATATACAGCATATATCCAAAGGCTCTTTGAAAACTACCTTGAAAATTATAACTTTATTATGTAAGAGTTAAATATATTAGTTCAATTCAGTGTCTCTTCTTTGGTAAGATCATTTTCATTACATTCACATACACACAGGGTGGTGTTTCCCAGCTGTCAGTCCAGCCTTTGTTGAAGTTACATGACTGGAACTGAAGGCAGATTCTGGCTCCCAGGTCTGAATCCAGCAGAGCATTTATATTCATAATCCTGTCCAAGAAAGTGCATGGTCCTGTTGGCTTTCTGGGCTGCCCATAAGCCTGAAAGTCAGGATGTGCTTAAGTGCTTCACTGGAGCAGGGCAGTGTCCTGCAGCTGCACTGAAACACTCAGTCCATTTTGCTTTTTAGGGAGGTTATTACTGCTTGAAAGAGGTATTTCTATGAAATAGAAGGGAAAAAATGTCCCAGAGCACTCATTCATTTCCCTCTCAGTCCCTTTTCTCCTTTCTGCCACTCCCTTCTTGTTTCCTGGTTCATAACATCAGCCTTGTCCGTTCCTCACAAAACATTGTAGCTAAACATTCTTGCTTAAATGGCTAGCTCTCTCTGCTTTATAGCCTCAGATTTAAATTGAGAACCTCTTCCTTGCCCAAGGCTCTGTTTTATCTTCTGATCCCATTTCAGCCACCAATGTCACCAGCTGTGCTGAGCATCATCATTGCCCACAGCCAGAACAGCTGTGGGCTGTTCCTGCTGTATACCTGCCATGCTTTGCCTTTCCTACCAGCTCTGCTCCTTCCCTCATTTAAAGCCTGCCAGAAATACATCACCACCACACAGAGATAACACAGCAGAGTTTTCGTGGCTGGGAGCAAAAAAGGCTGGTGAGTGAGACCCAGTACCAGGGCAGCTGCAGAGAGGCATCTGCAGGGGGATATAAGCTACCAGAACTCCTTGGACTGAAGTGCAACCATCAGAGCCTGTGGTGAAGCACTTGGAGCCACAAAGGAAGATCACTGCACAGGAATCTGCATGCTGCAGTCAGTGCTGCATTGCAAAGGCATCTAAAATTCCTGCCTTACACACTTTGGTTAATAGAGAAAGAGCTGAGGGGTGGAGATGTCAGAGTCTCTTGTAATGAGGCCTCTGAGGTTTTTGATAAAGCTGCTTAAAAAAAAAAAAATCAGTTTATTGTCTGGTACCATCCCATTCTTCCTGCAGTGCTAGTCTTACAGAACTAGTGATGGGATCAAGCTGACTCCATGCTCACAAGGTCACAGCTAATCCAACTGAACCTTTGCAGCAGTCTGTAACAAAGCTGAGGTGCTAAAAACCTGCCTGTTAGTGATTCTGTCTGGGTTTTGAGCTTTTTTTGTTCCAGGGGATTGGAAAAGCCGAGAAGACACAGCAGATCTGTGGTTGTCCTGGAGATCCTCATGTGCTCTGTTCCAGCAGATGTGGCTGTGCTGGTGGTGAAGAAGAGGAGAGTGCTCCCCATGAAGGCAGCATGGCTCTGTGAGCACACACACCCTCCTCAGGATGACTAAGAGCAGACCTCAAGGGAACATGGGAAAAAAAGCAGGGAAGCATGAATCATCCCTGGAATGTCAGATTGCATGTGTCCTTTTGCAGAATGTAATTATTTTTATGCGCATGTTTAATTATTTTTTCTTCGTGTTTACTCTGATATTCGTTGTCATTCTCCTTGCTGGGTATATCAGCACACTCCTCACTGTCAATGACTGCTTTGGCAGTGGGAAACCCTTGGAGTGAGTGTGGCTGCCCCCAAAAGCAGTCTGAGCCTGAAGGTATTTTCTGATGAAAAGAACATGTTCTGCTGCACAACACTGTCCTACACCTGTGTCTGGGGCCAAAGCTCATGGTCAGGGCAGAGGCAGAGATGTTTCAGCTTTGGGACTGGCTGTGCTGGCCCGCTGCAGAGAGACAGAAACGTGTGCCATGAGCCCCCTGCCCAGCAGGGCAGCCTGGGAAAGGAAGGGAGAACATTTGGGGCAGAACTGAGATGCTGAGGAAGCCCCTGTGCTGAGGGACCAAGGAGTGCTTGGGAAAACAAGATGTACAGAACCAGCTTCTACCAAGTGACTCAGAGGAGGAGAGCTGGGAGTGTGATGGGGCAGCTGAAGAAGGGGCAATGGCAATTTCTCTGCTCCTCCCTGTTCCTTCTCTCCACAGGGATAAACCTGAGGCAAAGGTTTAGGCTAGAAGAAAGAAGAGTGTTTTGTCCAAAAAGAAAAAGCCACTAGATTTACCCTTGCCATCAGGAGAAAGGCTGTACCTTAGGGCATTGGACATTTGTTGATTTTATGGGGTTTTTCTTATCCCTTTACCCATGAGAAAAGGGCTTTGACTTTTCTGGGGAAGTAAGTTGTTAAAGCTGTTCCCTGAAGATTTAATTTGTTCCTGCAAGGTGAAAGCAGCCCATGGCTCTCCTGTGCCATACAGCCCAGGACATGAAGGAGAGAGGAAATCTTCCTGCAGTAAACATCAGTGTTACTTTTACCCATTAATATACTTATTGCTGTTACATGGGAGTTTAACTCTTGAAAATCTTTGGCTTTTCCTTATTTATATAACCATGTGCCACTGGAGTGCCCTGTGCCCTCTGGGCATGTGGTGGGTGGCAAATGGGAGGGAGCCTGCTCTGCCTGGCTGGCATGCACTGAAGCAAAGGCATGAGGGAGCCCCCTTATCTCACCTAGATAATATCCAGTGCTGTAAAACCCAGATAACACCTGACAAAATTGGGCAAATTAAGGAGTGCCTTCTGTCAGAGGCATAAAATGTTTTTTGAGAATGCTCCTGCTCTCAGGAGTAAAACTGAATAACCCTGTTCAGCACAGTAAAGTCTCTCAAGGAATGAAGCTTGTTTAAGCAGAATGAAAATCCTGTCTGCCACTTGTTTCTGGCATTTTTCCCAGCATGTCTTCTGAGCACAGGATGCTCACTGCTGGCCATCTCCCCTTGTGTTCTCTCTCTACCATCTCATTGGTATTATTTCAAGATTTGCATTGCTTTTTTCAACCCATTTTTGCTGGCTACTTTAGCCTTTCATTTATAAGAGATGTGAAATTTTGCCATCCTCTTGAGTGTTTGTAATTTTGGTGTGTGTTTAGCCTATGTGCTTTGAAACATAAATTTTTTCTTATATATTTTCTTCTTTTGCAGTATTTGGAAATTAAATTTTGATATTGGGCCTTTAAAGAAAGGCATGATGCTTTTATTTCCATTCTTTATGGCTACCTCATAACATGGGTTTGACCTTTTCTGTGCAAAATCCTTGCCAACATTTTGCTTTTTCTAGCCTTTTGAAAGCCATAAATAACACTTCTGCATTCTTGCATATTTTCTAAGAGTGAAAATGCATTGGAAAATGTATTTCTTCTCTCCTGTATTAGGGCAGGAGAGGCAAGGACAATTCTGTCATTTATTTCAGTATCTCCATACTTACAGCTAGGGACGTGAGATGTGGGTGCTGCATCAGTGCTGACAGAGATGTTCATACCCTTTACAGTAATTTCAGCTGGTCCATCTGCACCCATGTGAGAGAAGTAATGGTGTATTTTCATCTCATCTCTTTGTATTTACAGAGCATCACAGGTAATGACTTCACCTTTCCTGGAATAAGCCAAGAAGCCTTTAGCAACCCAAATGCTGCATGCAAAGATCCCTACTCTCACTCTACATGAAAGTTAATCAAGAGTAACTGCAGGGCCCAGACAAGAAAAATTGGAAATGGCAAAACTAAAATAAATTTATTTAGTCTATATTCACAAGAGAAATGATCAATTTAGTAGGAGGAAAGCTTTCTGACTTGTCATATATGTTAAGATATTACTTATGCAACTGTGCTTTTCAGCAGGTACTTCTTATCTTTATAGAAAAAAAGCAAACATTTCCTGTGTGTAACAGTGTGTGGTTCAGAGTTTCCACTTCAGAAAAAAAATTGTACAATGCAGCAATTATACAATTGTGCAATGCACTGTGGACAATTCAGTAGACACTGGACACTTTTATAGAGCTAATTTTGAGGTATTGCTGAAATGCCATGAACAAGGAAAAGTTAAAGCTTTGCAATTTCCCACAAAGATGACTAAAAGCTAGAAGCCTTGATCTAAAAGCTCATCAATATTTTTAATTGAAACTTTTGAAGAGCATTTTGCATTTGACTCTATCTTCCATAAAGTTAACAGAATGGGCAGAAAGTATTTCACATTTCCCAGATCATACCTGACTGTGGAGGAAGCCCACACTGTAGGAACAGTGAGGAAAGGTTTGATTGGTCCTTAAGACTTAGCCTGATTTAGCAGTGGTTCTTCTAATACAGATGAACACATCAGTGGTGTCCTGCAGGGGAATGCTGAGCACTGGTGACACATAAGGTGTTTGTAATTCTTGGATGATCCTTTGGGACAGCAGTTCCCTGGGATATTGCTCCCTATGGTAGCAACACTGGTGGCTCCTCCTGAACAGGAGAATATTTGTCAAATTGTAGGCTTGGTCTGTCCAAAGGAGAGTTTCCCATTCCTTGTGACTCCTGTCTTCACTGCTGGTCAAGATGCCTCCCCTGTGGATACACGGGGAGACTCAGGCTGTGGAATGGCTGGCACAGATTCTGCAGTCCAAAAGCCAGGGTAATTCTCTGTGTGGTGCATCAAGAGTATTCAAAGCTGAGCATTCTATTGTGATGATCCTTTCCCTCTGTTTTGGTTTGGGAGTCTGGATCTTTTCTGTGAGATATGAAGCCCTGGTGTCCTTAGGCTTGTGTTCTCCTCCCAGCTGTGGAGGAACCCAGCATTCCAGCAGGATCTGTCCCTGCAGAGCTGCTCATGGAGTAAGTTGCCAGCTAGCTGTGGTGTGTGTTCCCCCATGGCTTGAAATATTGTCAGAGGGAGAATCTGTGGAGGATTGCTTGCATCTGATTGTATTATTTTTCAACCACACAGGCAATAAATATTTAAAGTCTGGTTGTAGGCAATGTAACAACTCTGTAAATACACGCTTCTGAATACAGAAGTAAGAGGCTGGTCTTTTCTTTTAAGAGGAAATAAATACATCTCTGTTTGGCATAAAGTGTCCTCCTCCCCATTCTGTAAGGAAGAATATGTTGAGGCAATTTTTCTGCTATGAATGAAGGTGAAAACTAAAGGCAGAAAAGTACTGCTGCATATTTATTGCTACCTCCTGGCGATCCTCTGTTCTCTTCCATTTGTCAGATCGAAGTATTAGATGAAAGAAAAAAAAAAGAAAGGCAAAGAGGGAGAGAGGGAACTGAGAGAAATGAGCAGTTTCACTCTTTGTCCTGCTGCATTCTCTCTTCCTGCCTGTCCCCACCCTGGTTTTTTTCCTGACAGAGAGCTGTGAGCAGTAATAGAGATAGGAAGCAGCATGGGAGTTCCTGTGATGTTTTCTGCCCTCTTTACACCACCACATGAACTTCCACTATTCCAAGAAATTTGGTTTTACAGGAGTATTTGCAGTTATTTTTTGTAAATTGAAATTAAGTATTGGCATGAACCTGAAGATCCCATATCAGCTCTAGTGGAAAAGGGCAGCTATAGCCAGAGAGGTGAGAAACACCCGTGGATGTGACTCAAAAGTGAGTACATGATCCTTGTCCTTGGACATTGACCACAGGCTTTGTGGAGCGTGGAAATAAATCCAGGCCTGTTTTGATGTCCTTTGTTATGATTAAATTAGATTTATTTTTACCTTTAGGATAGTTTTGGTAGGGAAAAAAATACTTTGGCATTGACTGAAGGGAGATCTAGGGTCTCAGCTGATTTAAGCTGAGCAGCAGAGTTATGGTAGTGGGGAACCAGCTGAATTTGCATATTGCCCTTTCTAGCATTTCCATTTTTTCTGTTTTCAAAAGAGCTTCCTGTATTTTTAGAGGTGATTTTATGAAGTGCCTTTGCAATTGAGAAGTAACTTGGTGATTTGACTCATGTGGTTTGTTTCTCCTCTGTGAGGCATAGTTAGTAAAGTTTCTTGAATGTATAAATGATTAGCTAAATGTGATGATGTGTGAAGAATCTTACACTCCTGCTGTTTCTGAAATCCATTTAATGAACAAATTCCTTAGTGGTCATCTCAGAACAAATCATTATCAAACAACTCTTACCTACTAAGAGAAATTTCTTTTTCAAAAAGCCTAGCTTAGGCATAGTAGAATATTTATTACATGGCTGGCAGTATTCTTCTGCCTGAGGGATGGACTGCAATTACAGCATGGTAAATATTTCATTAGAACAAAGCAAAACTGCATGGGAAGTAGCCTTCCCTTTATTTAAAACATTTATTAAAATACAATGTTAGAATCTACATGGGAATAATTCTTTCTACCTAATCTACCAGCTAAGCTACAATTTTAGGTGAGACATTTTGTTATTACAAAACCTTGCATATTAGAGCAATCTATCTTCTCCTCTAAGATGGACATCTTAGCACAGATTAAACTTAGTGTACACTGGTGTTCTTTATACCATTCTGGCTTGTTCAAGGAAGGAAGAAAAAGCAGATGCAGAGATTTCAGTGCCTTTACAAAATCATTTCTCTTCAATGACAATGTAAATGTAGTTTAAGTACAAGACCTAAACACAAATGAATGTTGAATTCTGTGCATAAGAGTGGGAAGTGGTCACTCAGTAGTCCATAATGATGCATGTGCAGTTTTGGAGAGTAGTGTTCTACTTTAGATACTTCCTGAGTTCCACTTGTTTTAAAATTGTGCACTTCTCTGGACAGTGAAAAAAGAGACAAAGACAATTTTTGAGCACTCATCCAACTGCAGCAATTTTCTTAGTGAATTGAAAAGTCATTTAAGAGCACATGTGAGGAATTGGGTCTTACTGAACAGTAATCTGGCTATAACTACTTTTCATCTTTCTACAAGAGCACCAGATTATACAACACTGTCCTGAGCAGCCCAAAGAGTTATTGTATTCCATATCTACCTGTGTCCAAAAATATTACTGACTCTCTAAGACCTGGCAGCTGGACACAGAACCACAGAGGTCAGCGTGCCAGGTCCTTTTGAGGTCAGGCTCTTGCAGGCAGAATTCTCTTCCCCTTCCCCTTTCCCTTCCTTTCTTGAGGGGAAGCTGGGACAGAGCAAGGCAGAAGGCTGCTTTTGTTCTCTCTGAGCTCCTTGCCTGCTTGCAAGAAAGAGCATTTTGCAGTGCTAAACTGCTTCAAGGAAAATTTCACACCACCTGTCTACAGCCACAGTGCGCAGCCAGAGCCATGGGCTGGGAGGTTCTGGTTCCATTTCTTGGGACATCATTTGTGGCAACGCCAATGGATGGCTCAGAAACTGCAGTGCTGGCACCAGCCAGCTCCAGCCAGCCAGCAGGAGGCACAGAATCAACTCTGCAGGTTTGCCGAGTTCTCTGGCTCTGGATCTTCCCCGCCACCAGAGTCTTCGGTCGCCTCTGTCAGTGAAGCTGCCACTGCTGGGAGATAGGAGGGAGATAGAAAGGGATCTTTCCTGTGAGATACAGCAACCACTTATTATTTAATGTTATTTTTCTTGTTGCTGTTTCTTTTTTTTTTAGTAAACAGCTACTTTTCCACTTATATCTACTTGCATTTGTAGATGCAAAGGGAAGGATTAAAACTAAAAAGGAAGGTAATTAATTTTGGAGTGTCTGCCCACTTGAATTGTCTTAAACCAAGACAATGTTTAGGCAATACCCCACTTTATGTGCTAGAGATCTATGCCAAGGTCCCAGGTCTGTAGCCTGGTCCTACAGTGATAACAGACTTCTTGCTTTTTCAAAGGACAAGAAATGAAAAGAAAAAGATCACCTCACTGTACTAGTCATGGGCAGCCCCAAACCTCAACTCAAGTTTTATCCTTGGTATTTTCTCTAGTCTCCTAAAAAGTTGCAAAACCACTTGACTATGCTGCAGAATGTGCAAAATCATTTCTCATGGATCAGCATTACACTCATAGCATGACTTTCCATCTGTCCCAGCTGCTGCCTCTGCTGCGGTCCAGCGACAGGGAGCACCAACTTGGCTCTGGGCAAAATGCACTTCTTTCTGGCTGTGGGAGTTGGTTTTAAGTTGTTGTGAGCTGTAAACATGCAGGATTACTTTACTAGAGAAGAATCAACCAAGATTTCTGGCTCACATTTGCTAGTCCAGAGAATTTTATTGTCTTATTGGTGTGTTTTGTCCTAACACCCTGAGCTCCATAGTGACTTCTCCAACTACACTGGAAAGCTGACACACTGCAAAAGTTAATGGACAGTGAAAACTGTCTCTAGAGAACCCTTACTACACTTGATGCTAGAAGCATCCAGATGCTGAAAAGCTGTGTCCCCTTGTTTAAAGCCAAAAGCCAAAGGCTGTTTCTCACCCTGAGAAAGGGATCTTGCAGTAAATCTGCTCTGGGCCATAAAATCACCACTCATTGCCTATGGCATGAGCTAGCTCCCAGAATGCAGCATCAGCTCCAGAGACTAAAATGAGTTTAGGTTCAATGCTGGTTCCTTTTGGGTGGCCTCCAGACTCTGAGGATGCAAGTGCAAAGCATTCTAGTGAGACTCACAAGAATATGCAAACAGAGCACAAGTGAGACTCCAAAGCTGCACTCCCAGGGCTGGCCTGCCATGCAGTGCAATGCAGGAGCCCTGAGCAAACAGAAGCTTAAGCCCATTTTCAAAGGACAGCCCATTTTCAGCACATTTTCAGAGGACTGGGCAACTGAGCCACAGGAGCCCACAGATGTGCTGCTGACTCTTCCCAGCCTGATGGGCTGGTAGTGAGGAGAGGCCATACTCTGCTTCCCAGTGCCTCCTCCTCCAGGGCTGGAGAATACAGGATTATTTCAGAGCCCTTTGAAATATCTCCGAGCTACTTAAACTTAGTTCTTTTTTTTTTTCCCTGTAATTCCTTGTGTCAGAGATGAAAATTAGTTGCTCAGAGACAAGGAGTCTGAATCTACAGAGCTGGCCATTGGGATGCTAGGCAGTGCCTGAGCATTGGAGGTTGAAGATTTCATGTGATAAAAGCAGCTGAAGTAACACACTAAAATAGGTTTTGGGTGCCTAATTTCTTTGGAAACCTAATTCTTGCACTCTCCCTTTGTGGGTCACAGGATTAATGCAGCACCTGCACAGACATGCTCTCCTTCAGAAAGGTAGTGAGGCACTCTGTGCCTGCCTTTATATTTAGCATTAACACATGAAGCACTCCACATGCAAATAACTGTGCCAAGATTTCTGTACAGTCCTGTACCAGAAGACAAACTGTCCTGCTCTATCTCAATAATGCTGCTTTCCTTCACTAAGAAGTCAGAGCAATGAAATCTCACAGAAATGCACTAAGGCACACTTACATTGTATTCAAAGGCAACAATGGTTAAATACAAATATGATCTTCAACAATGCTCAGCAAAAGAACTGAAAAGGATTTATAGTATTAACTTAGCAAAACTGATAGTAATGGGGAAAAAAGTATGGGTACTTTCTGCCTCCTGTGAGGTTTATGAGGATGTCTCAAAACGAAGGTGGGTGTTTAGAGTTGCACTCCTCCCAGAGAGTTCTCTCTTGGTGGCAGTATTGGTATACCTCCAGCAACATTCCTTCTGTTTTTTTCTCATATAGATAGATAGATAGATGTTGCAGTGTGATGTAATAGCCTGTTTCAGCTATCCCAGTTCCTTCCCCAGGTGTGCCAATACCCTCTCCCTTCCCCTCCCTTGCCCCTTGCTGAGTGCTGTCTGTCAATCTTGGCATTCCAGCAAGGGCGTCGTGTGATTGGCAGAGTTCAAAGATGCCTCTCAGCCCTGGGGACATTGGGTCATCCAGGTGTCATTTGTCCCCTGAGACTTTCCCCCCTTACCTGGTTGGTGGGGTCCCTGTCCCTTCCCTGCCTCTCTCCCTGGGGTTATAAGACACAGCAACCACGCAGTTCACTGGCTCTGTTGGAGCTGTTGCTGCATTCAGAGGCCTGGGTGCCAGGAATAAAGCTCTGCATCGAAACCCTCCCGCAGAACCCGACTCCTTTTTCCTTCACTTTGCCTTGAAGCTTCTCCACCAGAGGTAAACCTGAGCTCCTGCTTGCCTGGACTTGTCCCAAGCGCTGAGCTGCAGCATCCAGCCAGCCAAAGGTGTCTCTGAGGAGAAACCACCACAGCTGCCGCCCTTGGTCAAGCAGCAAGGGCCAGACGAGCCCAGGCACGTTCCATCCGGCTATATTGGTACTTAATGCCAATAGATGGATGGATGGATGGATGGATGGATGGATGGATGGATGGATGGATGGATGGATGGATGGATGGATGGATGGATGGATAAACTGATATGCTTTGTGTCTTGGTGTGATGCCCTTCACTCACGAGAAAGAAGCCACCATATACTGTATCAATATAAAGTTGTGACTTAATGTCCAATGGTAAATGTGGCAGTGATTTAACAGGATTTGTTGGCAAGGTATACTTGATTAGCTACTGCTAATCAAGGACAGGGTCAGACAAACTGTCAAGACCCTCCCACTGAATCATGAGGCTCAGAATAGACTGTCCTGCTTTCTGAACCCCTTCTTAGAGAGAAGTCTGGGCACAGCTGGGTCCACTCCTAGACTTGGTCAACAGTTTAGGTTGAAGGATTATACATGCACAGTGAAACCTCTGGCTAAGAAATCAAAGTTTATCATGCTGTAACCACTTAGTGAGGATCTGTTGTGGGACAGGATCTCTCAGCCTGGAGGAGTAACCTTGAGAGGTGTCCCTGCTCAAGGAGAGATCCTGGCGTGCCGCCCGCTGCCGTACAGGAGAGCTCCACGGGCCCTGGGCTGTCTGCTATTTATAGGGAAAGATGAGTGACTTATGGTCACATTTGCATACCAGCAAGACGTCTGGGACACCATTCCAGACAGCCCTTGGCTACCATATTGCCATCTGCCCCCAAAATCCAGAATAAGGTGGAGGCAGCTGTCACATCCTCCACTAGTGGTTATTGCTTAAAAGGGGTGGGGGAAAGCACACCTCACAGGATGTTAAGAATCCCAAAGATCCACAACACGAGCAACTTGCAGCTATATTTAATTCTTTAAGTAGTTATTGAAGGCATGAATATGTTGCTATCAAGTGACAAGGTCCTTCTAAGTCCTATAAGCCAAAATCTTTCCTACAAGACAAAGAATGGGAACAGCCATGTTCTGGAAAGGTGCCTTGTTTTGCCTTTTTGATCATGAATTCTACATCTCTGTGCTTGTCTGGATTTTGTTAGAACAATTTTTACATCCAAACTCATATGTACATCATCTGTCATCCAATTATTGGAGGTTATTCAAAGGTTATGTTTGAAGTACTCACTGGAGATATAAAGCAAGCGTTTCATTCATTGATAGTGATTGCTGAACAAAGGCTTGGAAATTCTAAAGGAACTACCAGA
The DNA here is from genome assembly GCF_012460135.2 of Molothrus ater. NCBI lineage: Eukaryota > Metazoa > Chordata > Aves > Passeriformes > Icteridae > Molothrus > Molothrus ater. Next base: position 48,409,970 of record NC_050483.2, read on the forward strand.
ATAGATTTGAACTTCTACACCATGGGAAGAGTGTTGTGAAGTCAGTGTGACCTTGACAGAAACAGCAGGTAGCTGTGCTCACACCTTCTGAAGTATGAGGGACACGTTTGCATAATTGACTGAAGGTGCTTTTCATGTGAGTGACAAGTTGACAGCAATTAATTATCTTAATATTTGCTTGGGGTTCTGAGCCTGCACCAAGCGATTAAAGATACTTTTGGAAATTAGTGGTTTTGTTTGCACTCCTTCCTCTAATTGTTTGCTAAATAATTTACTATCATTGTGTTTCAAATCTCTGAGTACTGCAAATAGTACTTAAATAGTATGGTTTAATGCAGAGGGAAGAAAATACAAAGGTGTAAAGAATGTGTGGAAGAAGGGAGGAAGGGTAGATCTTAACAGGAACATGAGTGTCTTCCTCACCTAAATTTGACATGATCATTTAGGGGTGGCTGGTAGCAAAGTGCTGTAATGTTTCAGGCAGACACACAGGGTCTGTTTTTATTATGTGGATGTTAAGTGGACTGTTAGGAACTTGAAAAATGTAGCAAATTTTCCCACAGTTTGCATTTCTGAGTGTCAAGTAGAACACCAAATTAGGTCCTTCCAGAAGCCAAACTCTCTACCCCTCCCTGCCTGAAGCTTCTTTTGCTGCACCCATTAGTTCTCAGCATCCCTCACCTGAAATTCATTGTGCAACTTTCTATGTGCTCCTCTGTTTTCTTTTAGGTCATAGTGATGCCTGTGGTGTTCAGGCTGTTCTGTAAATATGGTAGATATCCTTTCAGCATAAATTTCACCTCATCATGCCCTACCAAATGCATGGCTACAGTTTGTAAGCGTGTCATGCATTGCTGCTGTATTTTCTATTGAGATGAAATGAAACAAATGATGCAGTAACGTTTTTAAGAAGAAATTGAAATTCTGGGAAAGAGGTAATGAAAAGCTCTGTCTTTTGTAATTTCTGATCTGAATTCAGAGTGATCTGAATTTGTAAGCAAGAGGGAAGCTATGAGTCTTTTCCTTTTTGAATCGCATTATCTTGCTTAGATCACTCAAAATTCCACAACTTAGCAATCACCATGCAGTCCAGAAGTCAATTAATGAATAATTACCTGAAAGCATTGGTTAGTCTTAGATGGTTGCCATTGTCACTGCTATGCCTCATCAACAACAAAAACTTTTAGTATTAGGAAAGAATTCTGGCCAGCTCAGAGAAGGTGTCCCATGTCAGTCCCGAGGCAACTGCTTACCTTGTGTGTGAGCCAGGAAAAGCTTACATAAACTGATAAAATTGGTTATGCTGATATGTGGTAAAACAATGGCTGAAAACAGATTTCTGCAAGATCTTCCCTCCTTCTGTGTGACAGTGCAGACCTTCAAATCATTAATATCCTTCGATTATCCCTCTGCTATGGTCAGCTAAGGTCAGCCTTAAACAGCAGCCCAGCATCAGAGGATGCTGAATGGCTGTGATAGAACCTTTTTGTTAGATTTAATTTAAGGAATGGTCAGTACTTCCCCATTTCCATTACAAACATTGGAAGAAAAAAATCAAGGAAAGTATTATGAAAGAAATTATGGGAATCCTCTTATATATTTATGAACAAATGATCTGCTTCTATGCTTTGGCATGTCTGGACCATCCATATGCTAAACCTTTGGTAGATTTAGCTGCATTCTGCAGAAATACCTGGGGGGAAAAAAAGTATAGAAAAACTTTCTTGGGGAAAAAGTAGAAAAATGCCATTTGCAGACCTCAGAGCAATCCTGATTAACTACATTAGTCATTCTTTGCTAGAAAAAAAATATAAAAGGTAACAGGTGTGGAGTGCATTGTGTCTCATTTTGCCTCAAGCCCCTGTTCATGGAGAGAATCCTTCCCATTCCCAGTGGATGTGTTGGTGGTGTTCACCCAGCCAACCCACTGGCTCTCCATGAAGCCACACTGGCTAATGCTGTACCTGTAGGTGCAGATGTGTCTGCTCTGTTCCTGTGGACCTCTGGCAGTCATATCAACCATATAAAAACATGTGGACATCAAAGTGTGGTATAAACCATGATATTCAAACTTGTTAAACAACCAAAAGCGTCACTGCTTTTTGCCAGATTAATACAGGCAGGTCCTTCCAGTTGTTGTTTGGCTGTTCTGAGTGCTTGGCTATCATCTCTTCCCCTCTGCTGTGTGTGGCAGGGCTGACAGCTGGGGACAGGAGCTGCAGCTTCACTGATCCAAATTCAGAGGAAGACAGCAAACAGGCTCCAACCCCTGAAGGCTTTTTATTTCCTGGCTGTTAAAACAGAAAAAGCATTCACATGTAGATAGCAAGGACAACCTTTGGAGAAAGAAAGGCAGGGCAAACTCTCAAACCTGGCTGAATATCCAATAACTAACTATCATTCTGCCACAGGAGCACACAGAGCTCTGTGCACAGACTGATGATTGCCAGCCATGTTCTCACCCCTGTTCTAGGCAGGGTATCACACACGTGCAGGCAGCCTGATAATTGCCTCCCTTATGCCCTGTATGTGCTCCTCTTGGCTCCGTAGAGATTCATAATGGTCAGAATATTTTTGACAGACCTGAGGCAGAATTCATTCTTTTCATGCACAGAATATAACTAAGTCCTATTTGGAAGCAAAAAATGTGGGGTTTCTTTTTTCCATGGATATTTTTTTGTATACTAAATGCAATATTATGAGTTCATTGAACTGAATTTGCTAGAGGAACTGCATTTATTAGCTTTCTTTCTTTCCTTTGCCTGTAGCTGTCTGTTCCAGAACAGGGACTCCCATTCTTCTCTGTCCACCTATTACAAAAGCACAGTCGACAGGAGAGTATTTATGCAGCAAATGGCACTGCTGCCATCTACTTGATGAAGGAAGCATTACCATTTCCTTATTAATCAAGACCACAGCTCAGTTTATGTCCCAAATCACCTCTGTTTTCCCTGAGTTTAAAAATTTAATCAGAATTTTTATCTTGCTTGTGCTATGCATCCACCAGAAAACCCACCCACGTGTTTTCTTTTGCCTTAGCTGCAGCAACACAAAACAAGTAGCTGCATGAACATTACAGTTTCCTATTTCTTGATGGGACTAGGAGTAACTAAAAGGATGCCAGCTTAGTCAGAAATGTGCTTAGTCAGAAGCTGTGCCATTAACAATGTGTCTCTCTCACACAGATTCTCTTGTTGCTTCTGTGGTTGCTGAGCTCTTACTATGTGGAGAATTTCATTTGGCAGATGGCCATTGCAAAATCTTCTATATTATTTAATAATACATTATATAATAATAATAATAATAATAATAATAATAATAATAATAATAATAATAATAATAATAATAATAATAAAATCTATTGTAAACCCAGCTCCTATTTAATTTTTGCATTTGTCTTTGACAGATCTCTGAGTTTCACTGAGGTCCCTAACTGTGATTAAGAGAAAGTTTTGTTCCCATATGTCCAAATCACTGTGAGTCAAAATTTAACTAAATTGAAAAGACAACATACAGGGCTGCTCAGCTGGACTCTCCAACATCTGTGCTCACTTTGACATGAGCACAGGGCTTTTTCTGCTGTCTAATGTGTCTTCATGGTGCTTCTGTGATTAACCTGCAGTTGTGAGAATTTTGCCATCTGTGTACCTGACAGGGGAGTTCTGGACTGAATTACTGAATTACTTCAATTTAAAAAACCCTTGATTTTTCAATTCTTGTTTTGCAATGATTTTTAATTTTGCTGCCTTTCTGATTGCCTTATGATGTGAGTAGAGAGGATGTGCCTAAAACATTTAAGAGGTGTTGTTTCCAAATATCTCCTTGCTAAGTCTTTCTCTCTCTGGGGAGTTGCTACATATAAAAAGTAATACTAACCTGCAATGGTATCTTGGAAATAGCCTGTTTGCAGATATTTTGTTTATGGCAATGTTTGTGCAACACATCAATGTGAAGAAATAAAGATGACATTTTACTTACAAAATTGCTTCTCTTTAGAAAGATGCCTTGATTTCTCCTTTGAAACTCTTTTCAAATGGGACAGAATCTGGTCTGTGTTTTAAAACACTCTTGCTGAAAGTTTTATTCATTGGTGCTTCCTTCTGGCCACCAGAAATGCCATTATGGCACCCAAAGGAATATTGTGGTCTGGAAGCCCTTCCAAAAGCCTAACAGAAGGAATATGTTAAATCCTAAAGAAATAAGAATTAATAAAAGATTCCTACATCTTTCTGTTTTGTCTGTCTTTTTTGTGAGCCCTTTACCACTGGCATATGAGTTCCAGCTGATTTTTAAACCTGCTTGGCTCATCCTTCCCTTGGAACAGGGTAAAGGGCTGCAAACAGAGCAACTCTGGCTTAGTCCATGGAAGCAGTGCTTGCTTACCACGAGGCATCAAGGTCACTCAGGGGATTATCATCTGCTAAAGCACTGGAGGGGTGGCTGGTAGAGATTTAGATGGTCATCTTTCAGTAAATGCATCAATAGGCTGTGCTTATCTATTTGCTTATTAATTTGTTTGTCAAAGAAAAAAACAGTGTAACACCAAGTGATGCTTCCAGTTGGCACTGCCCAGAGTCTCCACAGAATTACAGCTACCCTTTACTATGAAATTCCCAGGCAGAAAATTATAAAGAAATCCAAATGATCCTTTCAGAGAAGACAATTTTTTATAGTGATTGATTTGTTTTTACATGTCTCAGCCTCACTTGTGTAGTATTAAATTAAAAACTTTTAAGCCCTCACATGAGTAAATTTATTTTTTAACTGCCAGATTTAGAGATTTCATGCATCTTTCATTTCTAAATATACTGAATCAGGGTCTATTAATAGTAACTCTGGACCAAGGTTTTTTAACTGTAAATACTTTGGTATATACATTGCAGAAAGCTCCTATAATAAGATAATGATTTCATAGTAGTAAGATTTATATTTGCCATATTTATATTTTTATATTTTATATTTCATGATGTGCTAAATTATTTCTGAATTCTAAAATTGATCTCAGTTGATTTCTAGGATGTATGTTAGCAGTTACTTTTATCCATGCTTTTGAAAGAAAGGGTTGGAGATAGGCATATATAAATAATTAATATGGAAATCAGGAATACAGACGTGAACAGTTGAAAGAACTGGCACAATATTCCATACTTGAGACATCTTAGTGATTCAGGAGTCTTTTCTTCATGATGGAAAAGCTGGTGTTTCTGCCCTATTAATTGGATTGTGGTTGTTTTTAACTGTGAGCCCCAGAGCTCCAGCAGGAAGAGGGAGGTGAGCATGAAAAATCCACCTCAGCCAGAGAGTTGCTGCTGGATGCAGCAGCTGCCCCAGGTGAGGAAACTCTTGACTGACTCTGATGTTTTATTTTCATCGTTGCCTTGAGGTTTTTGTATGACCTGTATGCCTCTGTCCAACCACAGGGAGAAGAAAAGAGGAGCAGAGCTGAGAACAGGAAACTTAATACATCCCATCAGTACTGAATATAGGTTACTTCATTAAATCCATTGGTGCCTATGGTGTGGCACTGTACAGGTCAGTCAAAGACAGTAGTTTCAAATGTTTTATAATATAAAACCAAATGTTTTGTAATATGAAAACATAAGGCAGAAAGGGCATTTCTGAAGGCATGGGAAGGACTTTTCTGAGAATTGGAGTCTGGGAGAAGGAGAAAAAGAAGGAGAAAAGATTATTTTGTATTTCTCTATTATTATATTTCTTCTTCAGACATTTGCTACAGGAGACTCTGAGACAGTCCACAAGGCTGGAAGGATCTCTGCAGTGATTCCATTGTGTCTGGGTTTGAATGCTCATTCCCAGGGTCAAGGACCAAAGAAGATGAGCAGGAGCCATGGAATTCCCAGCAGAGTAGCTACACACACTCAGAGCCACCACTGAAGGTGGGCAGATGAGTACCAGGCTACTTTTCTTTGCAAAATGTCACAGTCATGTCAAATATGTTCTCATATTCATTTGTGTTCCAAGACACAAGACAAGGGGCAATAAGTGAACTACAGTGCTGCTGGAAGCTGGGAAACCTCTACGCTCATGGACATAAATCATCTTGGGTCTGTGCTTGGGGATGGAGGGAGAGAGTGAGGGAGGCAGGAAGGATGGATGCTGCTCGTATTTTTGCCCATGCTGGAAACACTAGCCCTGTTGATTAAAAATAAAAAGAAAATAAAAGAAAAAATAAAATAAAAAAAAGCGGTTTGGCTTCTAAGTTAGGCTTCGGATGGTGATTTGTTTAATGGCAGGAATGGCAGGGACACCTGGTGGTGCTAGAGGAGTCCTGCAGAGCATCCAGCTGATGCCAGGGTGCCCTCTGGGTGCAGTGGAGGGCAGCGTGATGCAGGGCAGGAGGGAAGGGGCCAGAATGGGCAGAAGCAGTCATCAGCTCCTCGGGCACTCTTTGTTTGCAAAGAGGCAAAATAACAATTTGTTATGGAAATTAATTTAAAATGTTAATTGCTATAATTTTTTATCATTTAGAAAACTCATTATAATTTGATAACTGTATTTACTTAAGGCATGGACAAAATATAGACCTTAATCCTCTCCAGCTGCAGTGAGTTATGCTATATGAAAAACACAATTAGTACACAATTCTTCTGTGACCAGCCAGGATAATAATGCTGGTGTTTCCATCAACATTCTTCATATTGTTTGTAATAATTTCACACATGAGGAGAAACCATGGAACAAGGTTGTTCAAGTACCTGCAGGTGTTTCAAAAGGATGACTGTTGGGCACATGTTTAACCCTGAGTTTGCATCCCAGTGCTTCCATCCTCATTACTTAATGCTCTTTACAGAGTCTTCAGCAGTCCTTTAAGTCTCCATCTTTCCAGAGGGTTGGGGGTGATAAGGGATGCAATGTATGCACTCAATGCCACGTTGCCCAAGAGCTTATAATGTTATTTCTAAAATCAGTCCCCTTGTCTGAATTGATTCCATCTTGGGTACCATGTCAGCACAAAATGTGTCTCTTGAGGCCTGAGATGGTGTTTGGAGCAGTGGCAGTAGCTTACAGCCAGCCCACGCCTCTGCCATGCTGGCTGTGCAGCTCTTGCAGTGTATCCTGACACAGCTCCTGCCACCCCCACAGGAGTCTTTCCTTGTTCCCCTCAAGCAGAAGTCAAAACAACGTAGAATAACCTTTCAACCCCATCACAAGCCCATGCTAAACGCTAGCAGCCAATCTCATCATTCGCAGATGAGTAGGCAGCAAAGCAGTGGAACACCCATTCATTATCATCAGACAATTTCCCTCCCTATTACTTCATAATCCTCTTAATCCTATGCCTGTTGTTGGAGCTTTAGAAAACAAATTACTTAACCTCTAAAACTACTTTAATGGTTCATAAAAACTTTAGTCTTGAAACCATAGATTGAAGATTATACCTCTTCTTGGAGTTCTTTCCCTTCAGAAAGAAAACCTTTTTATCTAAAACTCCCAAAGCTGCTATTTTAAATTAAACTACTTTTGTCTCCTCTCTACCTTAAACTGCACAAGATAGCCCCCATAAAAGTTCTAAGATGACAAAAAAAGTTAGCAACAACTCCAGGCCTGCAACCAAAAGCCACCCTGGTGCCCATGGGTAGAACACAGCTACCCCACTAAAACCCAGTGACACAGAGGAGACACCCAGTTATCAACAGTGTCTGCACCCAACCAACACTCAGAGCTACTCCCACAGTCACAGCCAAAGCTTGCCACGTGCCACACCAAACAACTCTTCCATACCCCCATATTTCTGGAAAGAAAGAGTAAAAACAGCTCACTGATATTCTGCCCAAGTACACCACGAACAGCACCAGCAGCACAAAGGAGGTACCTGGACTCATCAGCCACCCACACCCAGCAACAGATGCCAATACTAAACCTACCACCCCATAATAATAAAAAGGATTGGACACAACTGCCAATTCTCCTAAATTAAAGCATGCACCCAAAAATGTAACAAAATTTCCCATAATAATTTCTACTTAACCTTTCTCCAAGACTTATGGTTACATTAAGTTAACAATGATCTTCATTATTATAATGCAAAATCTCCATTTTGCAGCTGAAGAAAAACAAATGTATCAGAAACCTGTTTTATGTGGTGGATTGGGATTTTTTTGGTTGGGTCCCCTCTCTTCCCTCTGTTAGTAAAATTACAGGGCCAAAGAGTTCTGCTTTCCTCTGTGCAGAGAGGTGTGAGAGTCTGTCTGAATTTTCCCTCATCTGCCTCACGATCATCGTTGGGGGACAATTGAAGAGAAGACCCCCCCCGTCCAGAATCTCTGGCTCTGAAGGAGAAAGTCCCATGCCAACAAGGCCCTGAGATCTGAGAGCACAGTGTTAAGTTACTGTTTTCACAAGTGTTGTTTGCTGTATGCTATATTGAGCCCAATGAGATGAAGAAGGGGGCACTGTGCCCTTTTTGCAACAATAGCCTTGGGAGCTGTCCCACCTCTCGGCCTGGCTGGACTTCTCCTGAGTTCCAGGTGGTCTCCCACAGAGGACCCTCACTTGTTTGCAACCACTGTGACAGACAGACTGAGATGTAAGAAGCCTTTCCATCAAGGACTGAGACATGAAACCCCCATGTGAGAAGGCCCCTCTGCTCCTTCCAAGGACTGGGACTGAAACCCCCAAGCCAGGGGAGGTGTGTGGGGGAGGCAAGCTGACCAAGCTGAGATGTTTGCCTGCAGGTGTGACCGCTGGACCAAGAAAACAATGGCTCTCATTTACTGCTGAGAACATGGGCTGCCTGTTACATCTATGCCATATTGTATCTGTTTCCCTCCCCCCCTCACAATTTTCAATAGAATTATCATAATAAAAACCTCTGAGTTAGCTAGAGATTTAGAGATCTCCCCAACATAACAGGCGGATCCTCGACTGGACTGGACCAAAGGACTTTGTCTCGACGTTTGGTAGCTATATCCTCTCTCTCTCTCTCTCTCTCTCTCTTTCTCTCTCTCTTTCTCTCTTTCTCTATCTTTTTCTCTCCCTTAATCCCTCTATTACATTTTGCTGTGGTCATTCAAGAAAGGTTTGTTTTGATTTTCACTGCAAACCCCCTTGTACCGCGTGGGTTTTTTGCACCCTGAGATCGCCCCCATGAACCATCACGACACCCGTTCACTAGGACGGATCGTGACAAGAGGTCAGGCACCCATGGGGATCTCAGGGATCTTGTGCAGGCACAGCCACCTGCTGGCACAGTGGGAGTGTGGTATGAGAAGGGTCGAGACTGTGAACAAGAATAAATCGGATGTATCTGCACAGCACAGAACTACAGAAAGCATCTCACAATGGTCACAAGAGGGCAGAAGCATCCCAAGAGTAGGTCTGCAGCTCCTAGGTAGCTTTCCCTTCCCTGGATTTCTTTTACATTCAAATTCATAAAATCCTCTTTGAACAAAAATGTAAGCATATGACTTAATGCAATTATGACCAGCTCTATTATTAGCTCAGTCCTAAAAAACAAACAAACAAACAAAAGACCCCAACAACTCTGAGAAGATTTTTTTTTATGGTCTGATGGAAAGATCAGTTTTCTTGGGAATGAGGGGCTTCAGGGACACTTAACAGCATTCTTGCTTCTTCTCTCACATTTCTCTTAATATCCAGTTACAGGTCAAGTTCTGTCACTTGAAAAAAGAGAAAATCAGGAAAATATGCTAATTTCTTGACATACAATAGTCTTTAAAACATTATCTCCCCTTGCCACTCTTTGTTTATTCATATTTTGGTTCTGATACCAAGAGGTTGTTTTTATGTATTTGACTTTAGTTATGCAAGCATCTTAGTTAATACCACTGAGGCCAGAATAGTAAAGCAAAGATACAAGAATTTTTGGGATTAGTGCTCTGTGGCATACTCTTTTAAATGCACTGATAACATCAGTCCTGCTAATCTATCTATGCACAGAAATTAGCTCCAAAATTGTTTCTAATTACTTCAAAGAAGCATGACAAAATTGTTCTCTTTCCATCAAATTATATAAATCTCTGGTTTTAAAGCTTAAATCCAAATCTGAGTCTGCTCCTTCCTGCCAACATCTCTGGGTCTGACAGGCACACAGCATAACCCCCCGTGCACTGCAATGTTCTCAAGAGCCCTGCTCTGCTGGCAGATGGGTTCCAGCAGTGAGGACGAGCCCACGTGGGTGAGCAGAAACCCTGCAGGACTGGGCACAGAATCTGAGCCACTCCAAATGGCTCCAGAACATCTCAGTGAAAAAACAGGCCTTTACTTTAGAGGTCTGAACAATGACTGATTTTTTTTTTCCCATAATGCTCAATAACTAAGCCAAAATACATATTACAAACAAAACTTGATGATTTTTAGAAACAATTTCATTTATCACGTAATGAAAAGGACAGACAGAGCCCCTGAAGAACTTAGCTGAATTCCTTCTTTAATGTAATGCATGCCTACTGAATCAAACCCTTCTTTTAACAGGGAAATTAATTTAATGGTGAATTGAATAATAGCAATACTAGTAATGTATTAATATCATAATGTAAAAAATTAAAACCCATGGACAATAGCATGAAGGGCAAACAGAATCAGGAATAAAGCCTTCTGTTTTGGTGTCATTTGCATGTTCCCCTGGTGTTAAGGGATAGATCTTTGTACAGACCAGACCCTTGGGTAGCCTGAGACATCAGAAAATCTGGAGATAAGAAAATAATTTATTCTTTCATCAGTCTAAAGTGAATTTGAGTTCACATCTGTGTGACCTTTATTACAATTTAGAGGTGGCATGACATGAAATCTTAATTATTTTCAGGGATTTAAAACTGGTTCATCTTGTAATGTACTAATGATGATGGTTTCTAGTTTCTAGAAGTTAATTCTTAAATTAAAATTGCAAATGCCACTAAGGCCAGAAATTGTTTTGATGACAAAAATAGAGCTCAAAAATGTTCCTGGCAAATTTGAAAATGGAATTAAAATAAGATTAAATTAAAAGGAAGCTAGAATTAAAATTATCCAAAGACACGCTATATGAGTGGGATGAATCATCCCTATTGCTACAGGATGGGGAGGAACTTTCTTCAGTTTTGAAGAAAAAGCTCTGGACAAGTATGGACTTTGGTCAACCATGTCATGTTACAAAAATGGGAAATGTCATCCTAGGTTGCATTGCCAAGGGTAAAACTTGTAAAATATGTGAAATAATTCCTTCCAGTGTACTTCTCATTGGTAAAGATTCAGCTCAGGTACATTGTTCACTTTTGAGAGTGGCCATGCAAGATATAGACCAATGGGATATATAAATATATATATAGATATAGATATATATATATATATATAAATACAAATTTATAAAATTTAACTATATAAAATACTAAAACTTTAAACTGTATAAATAGTTTAAAGAACTGAGGATAAAAAAGAGTATTGACTCCTTGCTATGATGTGAGATGCAGGAGAATTCAAGGAGACCCACCCTTGAAGCTGGGCTTTTATGACTGTGAAATTTAAAAAACCCCAGCAACCTTATCTTAAGATTCTGTTAAGAAACTCCAACACAAAAAAGGGAAGACCGGTATGATACAATAAATTAATAAACAAATGTGTACACAGTAAGGTGATAGGAAGTAATTAAAAGAAAGGGTTGTATCTGTATTTTAAAAATCACTAAATGACAGTTAGTACTTTAGAGACTAAAGTTTCACTACCTTCCCTGATACTCAGAAACTAAAGCTTCTGAGAAGACTTCATAATTTCTGAGGGCAGCCATCTGATGATGAACTCAACCCCCAAGCAGTGCTGCTTCAGAGGGAAGCTCTTCCTGCTTACCACACCAGTCACATAAACTGTTCAAGATTATGCATGATAAGTGGGTCTAATAACATTGTTATTTGCAATTAAACTCATTTTATGAACTATGCTTCTAGAAAATTCCAGCTCATCTCTTATTCCTGAAGAGTTTTATCCTGCTCTTCTCTGAGAAGCTTTTCTTATGCTAAATAATGCCAAGGAAAGGCTTAGGTGATCTATAATTCTCATTGACCTTTGCTTTCTATATTCCTAAAGCTACCTTTAGTTAAAACGTACTTCATTTAAGATTGAAGAGGATAGATACTGTGCATGTGCTCTATAAAATGACATCATAATGTTCTCTAAATGCTGAAGAGATGGCTGCAAGGAGTTGAGGTGGTTTGACCTTGTCTGGTTGCCAGATGCCTACCAAGCACTTACCTCTCTCAGTGAATGGAGGAGAAGCTGTGATGGAAGGGCTTGTGAGCTGAGATAAAGATGAGAGATTGCTTAGCAAGTACTGGCATGGGCAAAAGAGGAGGAGGATTATATCAATTTATTGCCAATTAAAAATAGATTAAGATAGTGAGAAGAAAAGACAAAACTAAAGTCCCCTTCCTCTGCCCCCTCCCACTTGTTCTTCCCAGGCTCACCCTCAGTCCTGGCTCTGCTGGCTCTGCCCTGGGCTGCACAGGGGGTGGGAACTGGGTGAGTGGTCAGTTCATGTCCTTTCACCTCAGCTGCCCTGTGATCCTCCCTTTGTTTCCCTGCTCCATTTCAGGGTTCTTCCCACAGGTACAGTCCTGGCTGGGTCCCTCCCAGGGCTACAGCTCTTCAGGAACAGCCTGCTCCAGTGTGGGCTCTGAACAGCATGAGGAGCATGAGATTAAATTGTCATAAGGAAGATAAGCAACAGCCATCCATGTAGTGAGGCCAGTGAAACAGAAGGATTTCATGGGAAGGATATGGAATTTTAATTACAGAACAGAGTGAAAAACCTCCTATTGAAATGATTGTATTGCAGAGTAGGGGTAGAAGAGACAGTCCTTTGAAATCCCTCCTAATTCTGTGATCTTGTCAGGTTGAAAGAATTAGTTAATTGATGCCACATAAGGTACATTTGCTCTAGGGGCAAACCCATGATCCTTGACTTTAGTTGACTGATATTTGCATATTTAGTATTTTGTTCTAATTTCTTTGGGGGGTATTTTTGCTCCTTCTTTCTTACTTTTAAACTAGGCTTTTGCCCTTGTGTAGTCTTTTACTTGTAAGCTATTATCTATTTGTCTCTCTGGAAGTTTGGAAATTTTATAGAGCTGTCCATGTCTATTACCATTCTAGTTTAGTTTTTACTGCATGAAATTGATAGCAGTAGCTGTTTCCATCAGGCTTCATAAAGTGCTTGGCTTTCTTTTGCTTTCTGGCTAAAAAATTCTGCTTTGGGGTCTGCCCTTTAAAATGTAGAACATATTCATTTATGTTCAGTTTGTGCCATCAGCATGGCTCTTGTTAACAAGCAGACTGTTTCTGAGAGTGGATATTTTCTGGTTATTGCATTTTTCCTCAGGTGCAGACATCATACAGTCAAATATTTGGTTCTGACCTCTTTCTTTTAGTCTGTCTTCATAGGCTGTTAATGAGCTTGAATATTGCATTAAAGGCTTGATGACAGCTCCCCAGAGAAGAGGAATCTGTGGATGGTGTAATAGCAAGTAAATATTTAACTCTGCTCCCAAGACACTCAGGCTGTCAGCTCTGTGAAGCAGGGAAGGCATTTTGCTCTCAGTGCAGTGCTGTGGTGTCAGAGGGGGAGCACTACTGCTGCCCACATCCTGGGGTGCCTCTGTGGGATCCCACACAAACCCCCAGGAGGGCACACACATACCCCACACCACCAGCCACTACTCCTAGCACCTCTGGGTGCACAGGAAAAGAGTGGGAAGGTTTCCAGCCTGCAGCAGAGAGCCAGGAGTGCTGCCTGTGGTGTGGAAGTGCCAGCCTGGCAGCCCCTGCACAGCCTGTGTGAGCCCTGGTGGGTGCAGCACAGCCCCAGCCCATGCCCAGCACCTACAGGCACTCTGGTTACACAAGGGAACCAAACATTACAAGGTTTCTCCAGAGCTATATTTATCTGAGCATTACATTCACATTAAAAAGAATATCCAAGGCAATTAATTCTACTGCAGTGCTGAATTAGAGTCACTAAATTCCTCCAGGCCAGGAAATTTAGATAAACTATAAACTTTTCTGAAACACAGACAATTTTACCTCTCATTTCCTGTCCTTTTCATAAACACTCATAAAGGTTTCCCAACACATGATGATGCAATCAAGATGATAATTTACTTTGGAAAACATTCTGGGTTTTAGAAAACAAATATTATTATGCTGGAGTTGCACAGGGTAAAATCACAGCTGCTGTATTGGGGTAGAAGGTTAATTTGGAACATCTGTAATAAACTAATGACCCCCCTCAAGCCATGAAGAGAAGGTAGTGCACTTTCTATTTGTGTTAGTATTAGGGAATGAAACCACATTACTGGGAGGGAAAGGAAGATATTTTGGAAAACTGTCCTGGCTCTCTGGCTTTAGGCAGATTGACAAATTCTTTCCTGTCTCAGTTTTAATAATGACCACACTTTTGGTGTTTGAAAATCTAAAAGCATCTGCCACTTGCTTTTTCTTTTAGGGGAAGCCGAATGTAACAGAATTTGGCCTAAAAAAGGTGAGGTATTTCTAGTCTTTAGGCACACCTCCTAGTCCCAACCCCAAGCTTGCTAAGACTGGTGCATGCAGAAGTACGAGAAAATCAGCATTAACATTTTTTAGCATATTGGCAGTACCGAACACTGACTTTTGAAAGGCTGTCTAAGACATGAGAGTCTGTAGCCATCTGAGAGACAGCTGCTTTAAATCTTGCTACTAATAACCTGCTAGGGCATACTGAGCAGCCTCCCCAGCTGGATTAAAACCACTGGAGGAAGGGGAAGAGTTGAGTTTAGGTGTTGCTGGGCAGTTGTTGCTTCACTGGGAACACCCAGAGCAAACACCAGCAATGAGGGCAAGAATGGTGCAGGGTGTTGTGAGACTGAGCTTTTGATGGTGCAGAAAGCAACACTTTCTCTGCAAGTCCCATGCAAAAATAAGAAATTTAATCTGATCACATACTGACTACACGGTGAATACTTAGTCATGCTATATATGACAAAAATTTACATTCATGCCAGTTTTCTTATGTCCGCTGCTTTTTTTTCTGGATGAAGTGATTCCACTTAGGACTCAGTAATGAAGTTACAGTAATCACCATTTTAAATTGCAGTTTGTAGGATACTTGAGGGAATGGAGCACAAGATATATTGTCATCTGACACAGCATAAAAATATTTTATTTGGATGCATAAATGCCTTTAATACTCAGAATTACAATGCTGGAAGATGTGACTATAGTCCCTTAATGAGCACTTTGAGGAAAGACAGCAAATGGAACAGGCTCTGACATCCAGTGTACACCTACACAGCTGCTCTACCACATGACATTTCTAAATGGGCTTCCCTACAACAGTATGTGACAAGTGATAAAAGCTGGTTTGTTAAATCTGACAGTATCTCAAGTCTGTATCTCCAGGACACTTTTCTTTAAAAGGCTCCCAGCTTTGGGTCTTCTTGAAAATAACTGCTTTAAAAATTGCACTGGCACATTGAAGTCCCCTTGTTTATCATGCCCTATTTTCTAGAAGAAATCAAGGATGTAAAGATATCTGCCTGAGGCACCCAAAACCAGACCTGAATTCTTCAAAGGTGGATACACAAAATCATTATCACCTTCCCAAGAAGCCCATAAACTAATAAATATAATATATATGTGTGTAGCATGTGATAGGAATGCTATATTTTATATAATATACTATCTATGCATACATATTCTTGTTCTTATATTTTGAAAACCCTGGATTTAATCTCTGTAGCTGATTTGGGGGTCTGTATTTCAAAACTGTTATATTTACATGTGTGGCAATAAGAAGTGCATATAATACCCATTGAATGAATGACTTCCCCCTCCCACCTTTCAAAATTCCAACATCCCAGTTACTTTTTTTAAAAAAAGGTATTGGTGATAATCTGTTCTTCAAAGACTCTAGTAACAATAATAACCCAATTTCTGCCTGGAATAGGTGTGTGTGATCACCTACAGTAATACTTGGGCAAGCCATTTAAGGAATGCCTGAGACCCACTGCCCTGAGGCCCTGGTGTCTTGCTCTGAGGGGCTGTCCCATAAAATGTAGCAGCATTCCTTAGTATGACAACAGAAATCATGGCCTGCAAGGCTGTGTTCCTGCCATCTGAACATGGTCAAAGCACCCCATTGTGCTCTCCATCTCTGTGTTGAGTTCTTTTTACACAGAATTATGGAATGGTTTGGGTTGGAAGGGATCTTAAAGTTTATCCATCTCCAACCCCCTTTCCATGGACAGGGACACCTTTCACTAGAATATTGTTCAAAGCCCCATCTAACCTGGCCTTGAACACTCCCAGAGATGGGGCATCCACAATTTATCTGGGCAACCTGTTCCAGTGCCTCACCACCCTCACAATAAAGAATTTTCATAGCTAGCCTATATCTACCCTATTCCATATATCATGTTCAAGAGGAAGAGTAGAGAATAACTATACAAAACAATCTAGCTTAATGTTTAGGAGACACTTAAAAAAGACAGGAGGGATAGACTTGGATAAAGAATTATCTGATGCTATCCTATGCCCAATACTTACACCTTTAAAACCCTGCTTAATTTTTCTACAAATGCTTCAATGTCTGCCGTGGGCTGATTCCCTGAGTCTCTCATTCTGGAAGGTGAAGACCCACCTTCATTTTGACAGCATGTGCAATTATCCTACAAACAAATCTGCCCAGTTGCTGTAGAGGCTCACAGACATTTCTGTGGCCATCTCTTCCAGTGATACAGCTCAAACTCATAATTGTCTCAGCCCATGCTGCCAGATTAACACTGTATGAAACAGCAGTGAGCCTTTTCTCCCCTGAAAGCCACCTAAAATACTCATCCTTCCTCTGCTGGGCAAGTAAGCACATATTATGCCTCTCCTTGGAGAGTTTCCTGATCATCATGACTGGTTTACTGGGACCTGTCTGTTCTTTCTGGTTCTCATGGAGTCCCTGCACTGCCCTTTAGAGACCAAGTGATGAAGAGAACATTCAGTATTTAGTAGCTATAGCACCAACTAAGAGAGGCAGAGAGATATTCCCTAGTTTCTACATCCATAAATTGTTAAATTTAAGTACTTGACCATTCAGCATCACAGCCCCTAAAACATCACAATAAATACCTGCCAGACTCTGTGAAAGGTGTCCAAAGTTACAACAAGTAGAAGAAATGATCTATACCTTTTCTTTTTCAGAAATAATCGGCAAACACACTCTGACTTCTGCAAAAATGTTTCCCATGTTTAAAGCAAATTACATGGGTAGTATGAATGAACAGGCTGAGGGTCAAACCCTTGGATATAAATGAACATGCCTAAATATGTGAGATCTAAACAATTGTTGCAAAATGGTTTGTGAAAATAGGTCAGGCTCACAGTTACAACCCAGCCTAGAAGAGGGTAACCCAGGTTCTTAATAGATCCATTGGGGTGGATTAGAGTGAAATAACACTCAATGACCCATGCTTGTAAATATACACATGTAGGGTTTATTGCAGTGGAGTACTGCACCCAGACTGGGGCTCCCCAGTGCAAGACAGGTGGGAACACAATGGAACAGAGCAAGATCAGCAGAGGGTTTGTAGGATAATTGAGGGAATGGAGCACAAGATTTATGAAAATAGACTGTGAGACCTGGAGTTGCTCAGCCTGGAGAAGGTGAAGGGATCTTACCGCTGTCTACAACCATTCATGGTAAAACATTGTCTTTCTATTATAAAATGCACCATCTTGCTTTATGGAAGACTTTTTCAAAAGGCATGAAAAGCATTTTTCATTGCACAAGAGATAAAAAATGGATTTTTTTTTCACCAACTTGAGCCTAACCTTGCTGCATTTTCAATAAAGTAAAGGAAGCTTTCCTCAAAATTAGACTAAAATAATAAACATTGGAGTAGGACATTTGCCACAGCAAAATAATTTCTGTCCCTCTTGAATGTATCTTTAGGCTCATTCAGATTCTGACTTCCTTCATAGGTGATTTCTTTCATTGTATAGTCATTGTATCTGTTTTGATTAGATCATAGTTTATTTGACTTGATGGGTATTACGTATGGGTCTACAAAAGATGGATCAGTTTGGACAGGTGACATGGCTTGGAGCTCAGCCAAAACCATTGATACTTCTGTGAGCTGCTCTGTGAGATGCTCACTTTGGATAGGGATGGGCCATTCCCATTACCAAGGGGCTGCGTGCATTAGCAAATACAGGGTGTATGGTCAGTATCTAACCAAACATGCTTTTTCTCAAATTCTGAAGAATCAAAGTGTCTTCCTCATTATCTTTGGTCTAGGTTTACTGACAAGTAGAGTATGTAGCATCTATTATCAATTACAGTACTGTGTTTCTCTTTTTGGTTATTAATTTTTTTTCAGTTTTGTTTCTCACCCATGTCACTGTGCCATGTTTGTTTGTGAGCTCTTTAGGAGAAGCTTTCACTTACTTGATGCTGTACAGGCTCAGACAATCTGCTCTCTTTTCCAATACAAACTTTTTTTTTCATTATTTATAAAGCTAAACCAAAAAAGTTTTAGGGTGTCACTTGTAAGTCCATCCTTGATGTAGAAAATGCCATTCTAGACTTTGTTTTCAAGAGTACAGGAAAATGAAAAGAGGTCAAGAAAAGCCTGTGAGGTCTAGAGAATGTAAACTGTGTAGAGAAGCTAAACATTTAATGTTGAGCTGCAGGAAAGAGGAAAAATAAAGGAAAAATGAGGGCAGTCTTTATATCTCTGAATGTTTGCTATGAAAAGGAAGGCAATAAATTACACTTCATTTCAACTGAGGATGAGAGCAAAGCAATCACCTTAAAGAGGAAAAAGTAAAACATAAAGTTAGGTATTAGGAAAGTCTTTCTAACAATTAATGTAGTTAGCACTGAAATACATCCCTGGGGAGTTTGCAGATCTCCACCATGTCTTCATCACTGGATGTTTTTAAAATCCATCTCAGGAGAACATTGAATTCTGTCCCAGTGTGGGAAAATTACCTGACTGGTCTCTTCAGGTCCTATTTAGTCTTCTGTGTCTCTAATAGCTCCATCAGCTCCATCAGTACAGGTCCACCTTTTGTTCCCCACAAAATATGTTCCTGGGACAAATTATGCACTGCAGTTTTTGCAGCCACCACAGACAGAGCAGGCTCAAATGCTTGCAGCTATAGCTGCTTTCCTTGTGAAGTGTAAAAACCTATTTAGTGATACCTTCGAATGTTTTGCATCTCAAACAAAGGTAGGATTTTAAGGACAGTCTTTTTGAATAGTCTGTTTAAATTGTATAACTATTAATAGACCAAGAGACAGACAAAGCTGAATGTAGATTGTCAAAAATAGGATGGGAAATCAGACAAAAGCCTGAGGGAGGACTGCATCTGCAGGCCAGCCCTCTATCTGTTAGGTCTGTTGTGTTTTGGTTTTTCTTCATTACATGCTTCAGTTTGGGTCCAAGCTGTGTAATTCTAAGATAGAGCCTCTCCTTCTCCCAGAAAGCAGAAGAACCTGGGACACCTCAGGACCATCAGAGAGCAGCTCCCTTCTGAATACAAGAGCTCTGAGATGTGAGCATGTGAGATGACACTGGATCACGTTCTATGGAGCTGACTCCTTGCTCAGCAAACTCACTTTGTGTACCTCAAATGTTACCTGCTGCAACAATGATTGACATTAATCCTGGTGGCAGTTCTGTGTTATTCCTGTTGCAACTAGACAGACAGCATTTGTAGATATTTATCTAGACTGGGTTTATCACTGGACTTCTCAGCTACTGGTGGGTACATACTCTTGACAGCAGCATGTGAACAGGAAGAGCCAAGGCCTTTTCTGCTTTCTGTACTGCCCTGCTGGCCAGGACATTGGGGTGGCATTGAAGCTGGGAGGAGACACAGCTGGAGTGAATGATCCAAACTGACCAAAGGGATGTTCCAGACCATGAGGCATCATACACAGCATATAAAGTGGGGGGAGGAAGGAGAAAGGGGAACACATTTAGGGGGATTGATTTCACCTTCCCCAGTAACCATTACCTGAGATAAGGCTCTGCTCCCCTGGAGATGGCTGAACATCTGCCTGCCTGTGGGAAGCAGGGAAATAATTACCTGTTTTGCTTTTCCTTGTGTGTGAGGCTTTTGCTTTCCCTATTAAGCTTTCTTTATCTCAGCCCACAGGATTTCCAGCTTTTACCCTTCTGATTCTCTTCCTGGTCCTGCTGGTGGGGGAGTGAGAGAGCAGCTGCCTGGGGCTTAAACACCTCAGCAAAATATTTGCAATGATTCCACTGGGACCGTTCTGCCAAAACCAATCAAAGAGTCAATTGGGACTTCTGCCAAAACCAGTCCAAGTCTAATTGTTTATGGCAAATTCAGATTATTATTAAAGTAAAACACAATGACAACAAAAAAAGATAATGAAATAAGTTAATATTGTTATAAAGCAAAAAGCTCTGACATATGCCACCAGCAAAGAAGTTTGCATCTCTTGAAGATGTTGCTCTCCATAGGATAATATAGCAGTTTGGGGGTTGGGCTGGAAGAGACCTTGAAGATCATCTACTTCCAGCCCCCCTGCCAGCAGGGACACCTTCCACTTGACTAAGGTGGCTTAGTGCCCCATCCAACCTGGCCTTGAACATTTTCTGGGATGGGACATCTTAAACTTCTATGGGAACCTGTTCCAGTGCCTTACCAGCTTATTAGTGAAGAATTTCTGTCTCACAAGATCTGATAATGCCTGATGCAGTGGCTCACAGAGACTTCAAAGGTGAAAGACTGGCATAGCTCTGGCAAGTGGAAGAAGGAAAAGGGAACAATTATCCTATTTCAGGACCTTTGCTTTCATGTTCCCAAAATGATACATCAATATATAATCTCAATATCTATATTTCCTCTGACATTTTTTTGCCTTTCTTCATCTGGCATTAATACAGTTGCAATGAATTTTTCTTAAAAACGTTATCTCACAATCTATCTGAAAGAAGACAGACCCTTTTCTACCAATCTTGCAATGTCAGCTTCTGAAGAAGGTGCAAACCAGGGAGGGTGAACAGCAGTGTCTCTTTGTACTGACCAGATGGAGAGAGAGGCAGGTGAGACATTCACATGGATTCTGCAGCTGGCAGCAACCAGAAAAGTGTGAACGTGGTCAGTTCTCTTTGGTCAGTGCCTTTAGGAAAATTTGCCTTTTCCAGATTCATCCCTGTCCTATTTTAAGGAGGATTCTTGTTGCTCCACTCCAGGAAAGTATTATTTGTTTTGCTGTCTGTTCAGCATTCATTACTTTACTTCCAAGAGAAGGGAGGAAACAACAAACCAATTTCTTCCATTCATTTTCCACTGATTTTAGCCCTAGGGTCAGCTTTGGCATTCAGGGAGCAATATGCTTTGTGACCTAAAAAACTGGGGACAGCAAACAAAGTGTAATCCTTGCTGATCATATTAGTAGCTTTCTTTTTCAACAAGGAAAAAACTATTAGCTTTGCTTACATCATTGTGAATTCCATCATGGAATCCTGCACTTCACTATCATCTCCCTTTAATGGCTTCATGGTCTTTTAATTAAAGTAAATGAAGCTGGGCATGACAAGCATTGGCAAGTGGGAGGAAGGAAAAAAACTGATGTCTTCTCTTGTAAGTAAGTTATTTTGTATTATTTACATACAACACCACTGAAGTGCCTCACACGTAAATGCAGTGGGAGGTATTGATGTGTCAGGAACAGCAATTGCTTCTCCAATAAACTGAGGCATTTGTTACTGTGATATTTGCATATGAGATTGCCTCACTTCTTCTGTTTGTATAATTTCATTTTTAAACAAAGAAAGAAAAAGTTTCTGGTTATTTCTAAAATCATTACAATGCACAGACAGTGACACTCTGCCCACAGATGCAGCACCAGCAGTGACAGAGAATATTTCTCTTCCTGCCTTTCACTGGTGCCAAGCACCTTCTCTCTGCCAGTGGAAGCCTCTGCACAGGGGTGCCTGGTTGTTATTTTCCTTTGTGTGGAATGTCTGAGGAAGGCAGGCTGAACAATGCCTTAATCATGACAAATCAGAAGAGGATCAGCATCTGAAAATTGCTGCCACACAACTCAGCACAATTATTGCTCCTAAATCAGACAGATTTTGCCTTCAGATGGGAAGAACATACCGACCTG
This sequence comes from Molothrus ater, assembly GCF_012460135.2. Classification (NCBI taxonomy): domain Eukaryota; kingdom Metazoa; phylum Chordata; class Aves; order Passeriformes; family Icteridae; genus Molothrus; species Molothrus ater. The sequence continues at coordinate 48,432,099 of NC_050483.2, forward strand.
TCTCTATCTGCAGATGTTAATCAGAGCTGGATCTTTCTACTTCATTTGCCACCCAGTACCAGATGCACTGATGTTCTCTGTGATGTGGGAAAGTCCCTGATGAGGACTGGACTGAGGTCCCTGCACTTGTCTCATAAAGTTCTGAAGTTTTCTGCTTCATCAAGGGCATATGGGGCTGCCTTACATTTTGAAAGGGGAAAAACTATTGGACATTGTGGGGAAAAGGTAGATAATGTGCAGGGAAAAAACATTCTTATGTATTTTCACAGGCTTAAATTCAAGAAAAGGTTCTTGAAAACTATTAGCTTATGGAATATTGTCTCAAAGAAGTGTGATATACATAATAGGATGCTGGGCATTGTCCTACAGAGGGATTAATGAGATGATACTGTCTTCCAGCTTACAGTGTCACTGTCTTTGTGAAATATTTCAAGATATGTAGAAGAAAAAAACTATGGGTATGACCTAGAATTGAAAATAATGCTTCAGAATAGTTAAAAGAAAATTTATTTTAATAAACTTCATGAAAGACATCAGGAATTAATTTGGCTCCCTAGGTGTCTTTGTCTCACCATATTTTTAATTCTTGTTTGTATTATGTCATCTAAAGCTAAAAGAAGCTGAATCTTTGATGTAGCATTTTTGTCTTTCAGTGTTTGGAGAGCTGAAATCTCATTATTTTTTCCCAATTGTATTTTCTAATGTGGAAGTCCCAGAACCTGTAAATAATTTACACTCCTTTTGAAGTTTCTTTATCAGCTTCACTTCAGCAATATTCAAACAGAGATGAGAGGCAAGATGTATCTTCTTGTGATACACTATGACTGTAAGGCAACATGCTGGAATGTTTGAAATGTGATATAAATGTTTCAATGGCTCCAAACAAAGTTCAATGTCACAATGTTCACATTTCATTCATTATGTTACCTCCTTGCATTTAAAAGCTCCTTGCATCTTTTAAAGAAATGAACTCAGTTTCACAAGTGCTGACACATCAAACACATATTACATGGCTCTGAAAGATGTCTTCATTAGCTTTGCCTCACTGGCAAGCAAAATTAAATGGCTGATGATGACCCAAATTCAGCTGAGTTTGAATACCATGGAAAAACTCACATTGTATCAGAAAACTGCCAGGTGACAGAAACATTGAAATTCAATTTGAGCGTTTCATGAGCATAGTGTTCCGGGAAAAGAGGGGGAAAATATAAATTTTTATGCAATGAACACAGAGCTTTTCCCTATCCTCTCACCCCAAGTCTTACTAAAAAAAACCAACCAAACTGTCAGAAGGCAATCACACTTAATTTGATAATTTTTAAAATTTCACTTCCTGATGCAATTACAACTCTGTACTCTACCTTCTACCATCTATGATTGAAAGTGCCTGTTTGTGTTTTTTATTTTGGAGGGGAGGTGGAGTACCAGGAATCTGAATGGCAGCCCAGCTCTTCCAGAAGATAACCTTGAAGATGAAGCCTCTTTAGCAAGGAGAAAGAATTGGCCAGGGCTGGTGAATAATAATTCATCCCCATTCAAGGCAGAGGACTGATGTAGATAATTTCTTAAAGTTCTGTGCAGTGCTGTCTTCTCCTGTATATTTTATTATCTTAAAGAAGTCCACACATGTTTACAGTTTTGTGAGGGAGTCCCTTTTGCAAACTAATTCTCTTGAGAACTGCAGTGGGGACCATAAAATTCTCCTTCTAAAGGCCATATGTCCTCTTTCCAATATTTTGCATTAGCATCTTGGTAATTATGTCATGGAATATGATTCTTAAATGTATGTTGACATTTCTTACTCAGAACAGAATTCACATTATGGTTGATGAATATATTGTTTCAATGAGTCCAGAGTGTGTCAATGTCAAGAAATCAAATGTGTTGTGACAGGAAACACACTGCAGAGCTCATTGCTCTCCTTGAACAAATTGGATGATCTAAGGGCAGGTGAAAAGCCTGTTTCAATGGAGTAAAAAAGTAGTGTTTATTTCCACTAGGAATGTTTTACACTGTTAAAAGCTTTTTTATAGACATTTAACTCAATGACAAACTGAACTGGTAGAGACAGATTTGCCTTCAGGGTTAGAGGAGGCTACTGCAGGGAAAATCTGCCCTGGACTGGGAATTCCAGCCTTGCTGGCAACAATCTTTTATTCATTCCTTTGTACCAGCTAATGTAAATTTGGGGTGGGAATGAATGTTTTCAAAAGCCAAGACATTTCTCAAGTTTTTAATAATGTATAAGTATGAAGCATTTCCTGTTTTGCCTTCATCTCAAAATAGTGCCTCTTAAATTAGTGCCAATTTCCAGAACCATTATGAATCTTTCTGTCATGTAACATGAAATAAACTGATCTGAAGCCATTACCTGAACATGCAATCTCTAAGACAAATGGTTTTGCAGCAAAATGCCTAGAAGACTGTAATTGAGAAGGCAGGCTGTATAATACATCCCTTACTCTTATCGACCACTACTGCCATGAGGGGTCAGCCCCAGGGCTGCAAGACATAGTTGATATCTGCAATAAATGTGTGTCTCCACTGAGGGGAGGTAACTCCCTGCTGGTTACTTCCCCACCTCTCTGGCACCTTTTCTCTCCCAGCTTCTTTCTAGCACAGACAGCAGCCGCAGCCTTCCCACGGGAAGAGGCACCCTATGGCTGGGCTCAGGGGTGGGCCAGGCAGATTGACCTAGTCTGAGGAGCCAGATTTTGCTTTTGCTGCCCCTTCTGTTGCATTTTCAGCTCTCATAAATGAGAAAAAGCAATGACAATTTTTTCAAGACTTGGAGCAGCCAAGGAGCTGGATAGTGCTGACCCCTAACAGGGATGAGTGCCCGTCCTGCCCTTGGTGGAGACTGGGAATGCAGTAGAAGGCAATGCTGTTCCCCCTGTCTATGCTCAAGCACTTCTCTGTTTGTCCCCTGTATCACAGGAATTTGGGTTGTCTGCTCTTAAAGCTGCAGTGCCAGCAGTACAAGGAGAAGCTCCTTGAACTTCAGAAGCCTTCTTGCCTGTTAGAATTAAATCCTACATGAATTTAACGACATGAGGTTTTAGGAATTTGAGCACTATTATGGCTTCTCTGTGTGCTAATGATACTGCTTTTAGAAGAGTTTTAAGTCTAAATCTCTTTTGTGAGGAATATTTTGCCCACAAGTCTTTTGAGAGTAATATCTGGCTATTACTATTCTTGTGTGAGCAGCTGTGGGGATTAAAGAGTCACACAGAAAGTTACAAATTTAATTTGTCCCTGAATTACTTGGCACTAACTAGTTTTATTATGTTATGTGTGAGTGAGCCCTTCAGTATATAACAGCTGCTGATACTGGAATTTTATAGCAACCAAAAGGGATGTATTCCATACCAAATTTTCAGGCAGTGTTGCTCCCTCTTGTGATTACTGTGATATATCAGAAGGTCAGGAGGGATGATGCAACCTTGACTTACAAAGCCATAGAAATTGGTAGGAATAGATCTGACCTCCAGGCTCCCAATGCTGATACAGCCAGACCCATTTCCAGCCATGGAGGAAGAAAAATAAAAGGAAAAAACCCAGCCTTATCTGACCATTTAATAACTGAAATATGATGACATGGAAGTTAACAAAGATTACAGTGTAAAAAATGAAACTTTGTTATTGTATTCTCATTTACCACTGTAAAGGAGGAAAAAGTATGAGCTCACATGCCCCAGGTGTGGATATCTGGCTGGACAGATAGTATTGCAGTGCCTGTCTTCTCCTGCAGTCATTTCTGTACTTCTTTGCCCAGCACTACCTAACATAAAAGCCAACTGTCCTCCCAGTTCTTTATCAGACTGCTTTGCTTGCACAGGGGTGCCTGGAACACTGGGTACAGGCAGTGTCCTCCAAGTTCTTTCTCTCTTCTGCAGTGACTTGTCCTTCTACAGAGACATCTGCCTCCAATGTGGTTGGAGGAGCAGATCTGCTTCCCAATGCCAGACTTTTGTAGAAGATATGCACCCAGGGAACCAGGACCTGCTTGGTTCATCTTGGGGTTTTCTGGTCACAGAACCAAAGTTTCCCTCTTCTGGATTTATCTTTTTCAACAGTGAGCCCCTTCTGACATATTCTAAAGAGGGGATGCTGGACCTGGAGCTAGAGGAAGCATCAGTCTGCAACATGGCCTCAAGCACTTGTGCTTTGTAAAGGAGTATTTAAGCACACATCTGATTTTACTTGTTATTAATGAGCAGTTCAAACCACCTCCATTCCCAGTTTGACAGTGACTCCCTGAGTAACTGTCCCAGTGCTGCTCAGGGGACCCAGGAAGCAAGATGGGGCATTTGCATTCCATGAAGTGAAAATGGCTGCTTGAAATTTATGGGCTGCACTGTGTTCATTTCCTGGTGTCAACGTTTTCTATTGAAAGACCAAGCGCAAACAAAATCAACGTTCATCTCCTGAATGAGAAGGAAGGAAGGAAGGAAGGAAGGAAGGAATTGGCGGAAGGAAGGAAGGAAGTGGTGGAAGGAAGGAAGTGGCGGAAGGAAGGAAGGAAGGAAGTGGTGGAAGGAAGGAAGTGGCGGAAGGAAGGAAGGAAGTGGCGGAAGGAAGGAAGTGGCGGAAGGAAGTGGCGGAAGGAAGGAAGTGGCGGAAGGAAGGAAGTGGCGGAAGGAAGTGGCGGAAGGAAGTGGCGGAAGGAAGTGGCGGAAGGAAGTGGCGGAAGGAAGGAAGGAAGTGGCGGAAGGAAGGAAGGAAGTGGCGGAAGGAAGGAAGGAAGGAAGGAAGGAAGGAAGGAAGGAAGGAAGGAAGGAAGGAAGGAAGGAAGGAAGGAAGGAAGGAAGGAAGGAAGGAAGGAAGGAAGGAAGGAAGGAAGGAAGGAAGGAAGGAAGGAAGGAAGGAAGGAAGGAAGGAAGACTCTGAGTGAATTCGCTCCTTTTGGTGATTCAGTCCAGCCAGACTTCATGTGCAAAATTCAGCATCCTCTGCCTCCTTTGTGATGTGCTGAGCAGCAAGAGTCCATCATAGAGAATGAACTCTGTCTTAAGAATGGATAACAACATGTCACTGTGGCTGATTCTTCATTAAGGGAATTAATTGCCTTGTGTGATTGCAACCTGCTGCAATGAGGCAACAGTAGGTTTAAAATGGGACTCAGAGGAAATAGCATAAAACTATATTAAAATGCAGCAAGAAACCAATATTACCTTCTCTCCTTAAAATGGAAACTTAGTCTCCCTTTGCATATATGAAAGATTTAAATGTGATATCAGGATGCAAAGCTAAAAATTGGTACTGCATTGCCTAGGGTATCTAAATACAGCATATGGTAAGTGGGGCTGTAAAGATACAAACCCATTTAAAATCCTTTTTGGCAGCAAGACTCAATTGTCATATTTTGTTAGGTCTGTTTTGTGAAGCAAAGGCAGAGCTTATGTGCACATGCAGTGCAAGAAAGGATTTCCTACTATGCCCCAGGAAAACTGACAAACCAAACTATTCTCTAATTGAGTTGTGTTCCACTGTACTGAAAAATGTGGTCTTTTTAGCAAACAGCTTTAAAGCTAATTAAAGAGCATCTTTACTTGTTTTTAAGAATCATGTTATACAATCATGTCTGCATTTTTAGCTGGGTGCTACAATGTTTGTCCACAGAAATAGCAAATTGTGACATAATCTTTTTAAGTGGTCTAGATATTTTGATGATAAAACTGGACACAAGGTGGGCAGGACAGCTGGCAGATCTCATTCAAGCTCTGCCTTACTGAAAGACAGAAGCACATCCAAAATATTTGTTTTACAGAAGAACTTACAGAGCTCTGATAAAGCAATCTATATCCAAAATTTATATCAAAAAATTTATATCCACACAAATTTATATCCCCCAAAAATGTATTTTGGGGGAAGATGAAGAAACAAAGCTTTGTATTTTGCAGTATCAGAATTAAAAGCTTGAAGAGTGGTGGCAAATGGAGTTACATCCAGCTGGTGGCTGGTCACCAGGATGGTTCCCCAGGGTTCAGTGCTGGGGCCAGTTCTGTAACCCATTTTTATCAATGATCTGAGGAGGGGATTGATGGCACCTCAGGCAGTTTGCAGATGACACCAAGCTGGGTGGGATGTGCCAGAGAGTAGGAAAATTCTTCAGATGGGTCTGGGAAACTGCACAGTGGAAAGAGACCTGAAGGTGCTGATTAACAGCAGCTGAACACAAGTCAGTGCATCCAGGTGGCCAAGAAGGCCATTGGCATCCTGGCCTGTGGCCAGCAGGACCAGGGCAGGGATTGTCCTCCTGTACTCAGCACTGGTGAGGCCACACCTCGAATGCTGTGTTCAGTGGAGTGAGTCTGGAGAAGGGCAAGAGAGCAGGAGCTCCTAATGAGGAGCAGCTGCAAGAGTTGGGCTTGTTTGTCCTGGAGAAAAGGAGGCTCAGGGAGGACGTCATTGTACTCTACAAGTGCCTGAAAGGAGGTTTCAATGGACTGGGGGTCAGTCTCTTCTCCCAAGTAACAAGTAACAGGACAAGAGGAAATGGCCTCAAGCTGCAATACAGGAGGTTTTGATTGCATATTAGGAATTTTTTTTTCACTGAAAGGGTGGTCAGGCAGTGGAACAGTCTGTCCAGGGAATTAGTGAAATTACCATCCCTGGAATTGTTCAAAAGGCATCTGGATGTGGCACCTGGGGACATGATTTAGTGGTGAACAGGGCAGTGTCAGGTTAACAATTGGACTTGATGATCTTAGAGGTCTTTTGAACCTTAATGGTTTATGATTCTACAAACACAAATAATTTGGTGTTCCTCAGAAATTATTTGTATCTTAAACAGTACATACCATGCAGTTTCACAAACACGGCAGTAAATCAGAGGAAAATCAAAAGTGAAAACTGAACAGTAATTTTTTTTCCTTTGTCAGGCTTAAGAAATATGAATTAGTGTTAATTTCTTAAACTTGTTGAACATCACAATAAAATATTTGGAAACCTGACTGGCAGATCTTGGTACCATTAGAAATCTTCCTTGAGCACTTTCATGGAAAGGCCAAAATACCATAAGAATGGTAAAAGAAAAAGACAAAGAGCAGTTCTCAGATGGCAAGTTGTTGTTCCAAAGAAAATAATTTCTTCCTCATGTCCCTGTTTGACAAAACCTTAGAGAATGGTCAGTGGAATAAATCTGTGCATTGCCTGGTAGGGAATAGAACATTAGACACTTTAAAGAGATTGGGTAAAGAGAAACACCCTGTTTGTAGGGTCACTGGTTGCATTTTAAGCAGATACATGAACTAGATATTTCCTGAGGTTCTTTCCAGCTCTGTTGTTCTACAATTCTCATCCTCTATAGAATCAAATGAGTGTAGAAGTCAGTGTGATTTTGAAACTTTAACTATGTTTTTATTCTCATGAACTATTTTATTATTCTCTGTTGCTGCAGATGCTGTGACTGACCAGGCCATGTTTGCTATGAGGAGATGTTTACCCAGCACATTTAAAATTTATCTGGATGATGAAAGATTAATACTGTTTTGAAGTTAATTTATGGCTTCTGACACACACATCAATATCCTTTCAAAACTTTGGAGAGACTTTACAAAGAGACAATTCCATTATTTACGCAACTGAATTAAAAAATCTTAAAATTACATTGCCTCTTTGGGATTTTACTTGTTTACTTAATGGGCCTCTTGACATAAAAGCATTTTTGGCAGACACATTAATAGTCACTGAAGTAAAGGACTGATTTAAAACAGCTGATTTTCTTTCCATCACCTCCTGCTGCAGCAGTGCAACAGTAGGCAAAATAGCATGGAGCTCACAGCACACATGGTGAAACATGGTCTATTTTTTCCTCCAGGCTTTAAAATCCCAGCACAAAGCTGATTTTCCATGTACTTCTGATGGTGGCGTACACTCGTATTCTCATCAGCCCTTGTTCAGACCCTGGCAACATGCTGAAGTAGTAAAACCACGGTCAAAGATTTCAGTCTAGGAGATGAAACTAACATGTACATGTCAAAAGGTTAAAAAAAAAACTCCACACAAAAAAGCTTTTAATGCATTAGGATGCACATTTTTATTTGCCTACTTTTTGTGTTGGTGTCAAAGGTTTTTTGGAAACAACCTGTGAAGGAATATACTAAATTTTTCATGCTAAAAGTGGTAACAGTATCTGTGAGGAACACGGGAAAAGCATAAGAAAAGGGACTGTTTATTGCGTACTGCTGAATAGTAAATTCTGGGAACAAGGAGGAGAGAAGCTGAATATAAAGTTCCAACAGCTCAGCCATGAAAAGGTGTAACATTGAGCCGTCGGGAGCTCTTGTCAGCCGTGGTGAGAGAGGGAACCCACTATTTTAAAACCAGGCTGATGGATCGGCAACCGCGGCAGGATTAGCGGGATGGATTGGCAGTGTGGCCGCCAGGTGTGCATCCCCAGAGGCGCGAGTGATGCAGAGGAGCCGCACACGCCGCCAGAGCCGAGCCGAGCCGAGCCGAGCCGAGCCGCATGTGCTCCTCGCTGCTTTGTCCCCCCTCGCTTCGCTCCCCAGCACTGCCCCGCCATCGGCTCCGAGCGGCGGGACCCAGCCCGGGGCCCCCCGGCCGTGCCCGCGCCCCCAGGCTCGGGCTGCGCAGCCGTTCCGCGTAGGCAAACGGCCCCAGGGCCGAGGGGCTCCTGCCGGCCCGGGCTGGCCCCGCCGCGGGGCTCCGGGGCCGCCGCGGGCGCTGCCGGCAGCGCGGGGAGCGGGGCCCGGCGGGGCCGCCCCACAGGTGCCGCCGGGCGGAGCCGCCCCGGCCTCCCCCCGCCGCGGGGGCGGGCCCGGCCCAGCCCAGCGCGGGGGCCGGGTCGCCGCCGCCCCCGCCCCCTGCCGAGCCAGCCGCGCCGGGCCGGGCCGTGCCGGGCCGTGCCGGGAGCCGCCGGAGCTGGAACTGGTACCGGTGTCGGCTCCGCTGCCGCGGCCGCGCCCGCCGCTGCTGGGGGAGGCGGTGCCCGCGCCGCGCCCCCGCGCCCCGCCCGCCCCCGGCAGCAGCAGCAGCGGCAGCGGCAGCCTCAGCACCTCCGCCAGCTCCGCCAGCAGCTCCAGCAGCAGCACCATGGACCTCTCCTTCATGGCCGCGCAGGTGGTGCGCGACGGTGGCACGGGACGGGACGGGATGGGACAGGAGCCGGGCGGGGGCGGCGGGCGAGCATCCCCTCCTCTGCTTTCCGCTCCGGTCCCCTCTACTCCAAAGTTGCGGCGGCGCGGGTAAAGCCTGAGCGGCCCCGTGCCTTGGGGAAGGGGCGAGGAGGAGGGAAAAAAGGGAGAAAATGAGGCGGCTTAGCGCTGCTGAGGAGAAGTTGGCGGCGCAGCTCGGGGCGCAGCACCTGTTAGCGGCCGGCGGCGGGCCCAGCCCGGCTGCCGCTCCCCGCCCGCCTCCGGGGCGCTGCCAGCGGGCTGGGCGAGGCCAGGAATCATCTCTCCATCCTCCCAGACCGGCTGTAAATGGAAATCGGAGATGCGATTTTTCGGTTCTTTTTCCCCGTTCCGTATTGCGACTATATGTGCAGCTGTGGTTTTGGGTTCTTTTAAGTTGTTGTCTAGGCATACAGAATTCAGCTTGGCGTGTATAGAAATACTCCTCTGTTTGCATGAACAATTTTTTTTAATTGCAGCTTAGTTCTGATTCCAGCTCGAGGCATGATTGTGGGTGTTGGTGTTCAATGTACTCATGCTTGATATGCAGAGAAGTATGTACTGGCTATAAGCCACCCAAAGCCAAAAATCATCATGGTGAATCCAGGTGAATTGGGTTTTTAACAGAAAGTGCTGTGCTTGAGACAAAGCCACACTCACTGACCATCCATTACCTTTTCCAGGATACATTCTTCTATTCATGTGGCTACCTAAGTATAATTGGCCTTTTTCAAGAATAATTTGGCTCCAGGTTTGTGATTTTGCCAAAAAGCATCACCCACCATTGAGAGGGGGAGTAGGGGTCAGGAAAGCCTTTCTGCGCTGTTGCTGCCTGAGTGCTGACTTCAGCTGGAGGTGTTTGTTAGAAGCCAAATCTAATCCCTGAGCTGTTGTTCTGTTTCATTAATGCAATGGCTGTTTTGTCTTGTTCTCTTCCTAAAGTCCACCTCTGAGAGGGTGTCAGGCTCTGCCTTTCTGAAGTTGGCTGTCCAAGCATCTCTTCCCTTTGGATGTGTTTCTAAGAATTTTTTTTTAAGGAAAACCACAGTAGGGAGGAAAGCATAGTTTCTATTGATATGAGATCTTCCTGATAACTGGAGTATTCCAAAGAAATTTTGCAGGTGTCAGATCATTTTCCTATGGTCCTTCTCAGCATAGTCAGTGAGCTCCCTGTGTCCATCTTTTGTTCCCTAAGCACTGAGCTGAAGGGGAATGCCCCCATAGCACAGAAGCAGAGGTGCAGCACACAGCAGGAGATTTTTACCAATAATCAGAGTGGAGTGTGCCAAAGTGCTGCCCATTCTCTTTTTAATACTCTCCCTTATTCTTGTTGTCCCATATTCTACATAACTTCTGTGCTAATTCTGTGTGTTGGAAGACTCACAAAGCACTGTTGCTTTGCTTCTCTCAACAGTTCCCAGTGCAAATGTGTCTTACACTTCCAAAGGTTATTAATGCAACAGTTTACAGTGAAACGTGCTTTTCTCCCTGATCCTTTGGGGTTAATTTGTTGTTTTCCTTTGTCACAAGAAGTGTGAATTGATAGTTTTTGTTTCAGTGTGAGGTGAAGGCAAGACAAAACACCTCAGGAAGAAAGACTTGGAATACCTTGGAGCTGTGTGGGTCAAAGCCCTTTGGGTGGTGAGGGTGGTGGAAGCAGTCAGGGCTGTCAGATCTCTCCCAGTGGGGGCACAGGGCTCAGTGGGTCTGCACAGCACAGGGCATATGGGGAATTCCTCCAGGGGGTATTTGTGTAATTATTAACCTATGATGAGCTGTAGGAGAGGATTTCCTGGGCTCCTTTTCTACTGAAGGAAATGAATCAAGTTCTTAGGTCACTGTGTACAGCAGAGGCTGCAGTTACCCCTGTTACTCCCCATCACAGGCCTCTTGTACCTTTCTGAACTGTCAGCCCTTTCCATTCCTGTCACCATGGTGACATTTAACCCTCAGTGTAACACTCCTTTAATTTAAGTATTACTTTTCTTCAACTCTCTTTTCACTGCTATATCTTTTTGGGTTTTTTGTTTGAATCATTTCTGTAGCATCTCTGGTGGTGTAGTCCGGTGAGATATCTTCAATAACAAATGAGTGAGAACACAAGAGAATTATTGGCTTCTACTTCCTGCTCATAATCACCTTTAAAGATACTCTGCTATCACTCTCATTATCACCCACCTGCAGCAAGTATTACATTTTACCTGATGAATACCAGACATATTAATATTTTGTAGAAAAGTAGGTAATACCTAAACTGAGATGCTTAAAGGCATACAAGCAATGGTTACCTCTCAAGTTCGTTTATTTTTACAGGATACTGAAGACTATTTATGTTCCTCTAAATTGCTTTCATGTTGTCACACCTTTGCACTGCTCATTTTGGACTCAAGTTGGCTTTGCTAGATGTCTTGTGAGACAGCATAAATGACCTGTATGTTAGAGCCCCTCTGATGTAAACACAGAAGCAGAGTGTGAAAGTTTGGTCACCACTGGCAGCCTCAGTGATTCTACAGTGTATTATGAACAGTTCAAATCTGACCTCCTCCTAAGTGCAGCTTGAGCAACCACTTGAGCACCTCAGCTGTCTTGTATTTATTAGCTGAGCCATGAAGAACAGCTTTTGACTGCAACTATAAAATCTGTTGTTTAAATGAGCCCTTTTGCATTAGCCCTTTCATCTCCAGTCAGTAGCTGATTGAGCAGGCTTGGGTGTCCTCTGTTCTGCTGGTGCTCTAATTGGCTTTGGTTTAAGGTCCCTTGTACTAATGAGCAAGACTCACACCTAGTCAAAGCCTATTATCAGCTGGTCACTGGGTTTCCATTTTAAATCTGTATTTTAGTTAAAGTAATGCTGTACATCTCAAGATGCTGTGCCAGAGATGTTCAGCCACTGCTAAGCTGTATGACAGCCTCATTTCTGTGTTGTTCAGTGATTTGAGAGTGCTCTTGTAGTCTAGGTAACCTCAGAAATAGCCACTTCTCATAGGTAGAGACTTTTGCTTGCAGCATAAAAGCCGGGTTTGGAGAGGTGCTGAGTGCTGCATCCAGCTAAGAGCACTCCCTGCTTTTGTCAGGGGTTAGGGGGTTGCTGCCAGATGCCCAGGGGTGAGCTGCTCCCCACCCTGCTTCTGACAGACCACAATTAATATTGATTTAACAGCCAGCTGGAGGAAAAAATGTTAATGGGAGCAGGGTTGAAATGTCTTCAACCTGAAAAAAATAGAAGCTTTTAGTGGGAAAAAAATGGGAAGACAGAGAAATAAAAAATGATGTCATGGTGTTCAGTATGATCCAAATTGATATGAGCTGGGCAGCACCTGCAGTTATAATGTTACTGATACGTTTTTCAAGATTTATGTTTGCAATTTAATTTTCCTGAAGCGTTTCCTGTATTTTCTGTTTCATATTGAAAATGAAGACTGGATTTCCTTAATTTGCAGTGTTTGGTTGGGTATGTCTCCCTACAGTAAAAATAAAATTTTAGTTGTCAGATAAATGGTCTTTTCTTCTTTTAAGTTTAGAACAGGGAAAAGGTAGCAAGAGCCTTCAGAGTATGGCTATTTTGGTGGATTTTTTTTGAGTAAATCATGTATAGTTCATGATTCCCTATGTTCAAAACCTCTTTGTAAACAGGTTCTGAGGATTTGAAGTACAAGAAGTTGAATTCTTTGTGTATAGTTTAATAATTAAAAGTTGTATTTTTATAATCTTTCATTTCAATTAGAGTAATAGGGGTTTGTTTTAAACATGAAAAGTGATACCATGCTTCAGGAGCTAGAGAAACAAATGAGCAAGTTTGGTACAGAAAGCAAAACCATTATAAAATAAAGATAATTTCATTGCTTTTGTGTTCTCTATTACTCTTCTAGGATTTCAGGTCTGGTCAGTGATCATTCAAGTCACTTGAAGCCTTTCATTGCATTGACAGTAATCCAGGTCACCTTTCCCCACAGTAGGGAGGTGGTCATTGCTGTGTCTTGAAGAAACCATATAGTTCCCTATTGGGAGAATAGCAATCCATGCTTCCACATGAAACATACACTATTAAGAGCTATATAACCTCTGAAAAGCCCTGGAATACACCAGATGAACTGAGTTCATGTAGGGTCAATAATATCATGCAAGTTATTTGTGAGAAAATATTATAATAGCAAATTCTACAAACTTTGATTTAAAATATCCTTTCATTTTGACTTATGGAATCATAGCATCATTGTCATTATGTCATTTAAAGATTGGAAAACACTTTTAAGATCTGTTTCAGCCATTAATGTAGCACTGCCAAGTCCACCACTAAACCATGTCCTTAACTGCCACATCTGCACATTGATTAACTACCTCCAGGGGTGGTGACTCAACCACTTCCCTGGGTAGCCTGTTCCAACACGTAGCAGCACTATGCATTAAGAAATGTTTCCTAATTTCCAATCTAAACCTCCCCTGTCCCAACCTGAGGCTGTTTTTAAGTTGCCATGTCACTTGTTGCTTGGAGGAAGAGACCAACCTCCACCTGGCTACAATCTTCTTCCAAGTGGATGTAGAGAGCAATGAGGTTCCCCCAAGCCTCCTTTTTCTTCAGGCTCCACATCCCCAGCTCCCTCAGCCACTCCTTATCAGATTTGTGCTCCAGACCCTTCACCAGCTTTATACTCACATTTTCCAGCTGACATGGACAGCCCATGTGCGTGCTGCAAGGCTGGTGTGTGCACAGAGGGTGTGCTTGGCATTCTTGGACACCCAGCTGCCTGAACAGAGCTGCTGCATTTCCAGAAATCCCAGACATAGGTCCAGTATCCCTTAATTCCTTTCTAATGAGATTTCTGGATGTTAGAGGATGCACAATTAGGATTTCCTGTACTCTGCTGTATCAGCACAGAGGAACCAGAGTGTAGGATAATAACTGCATTTGTTTTCTCACTATTTCTTTATCTATTCTCCCTCTCAGGGGTCAAGAGGGATTCAAAGCCTTTATTAGCTGTGTGCTCTTTCTTTCAGCAAGGTAATCTGAATTAAAAAAGAGAGTTTAGATTTGTGGTTTGGGCAGGTTAGTCCCACCAGCTCAAAACAGAATCCAGGCTGCTTGCTCAACGTGAGCTGCATGTGTCTGTGTGTCCATTCTCTGCTGCCAAGAAAGCTCCAGAGAAGGACAGACCTTTCAGCCATGCTTGCACCTTGGGGAGTATGTCTTTGAAAGTGCTAAATAGTGGCCATTTGGAAGCTTTGACATTACTGGTGTATGCTTAGGACTGTTTTTTTTTCTGTAAAAAGTGGGATCACCAAAAAGCAATCTCTTTGCCAAACCAATGGAGATTTGGGATTAAAAGATGCATAAACAACTCCTTGTCAAAAGCTGCCTTGATTGTAGTCTAAGACCTAAGACAAAACCTCTTTGATCTATATCATTAAACATTAATAATGTTAGCTAGGAGCTTGTAGTCGTTCTTTTATGTAACCAGTTCAGTGCTCACTTATCTGCATAATAGGGCACTGACCATTACTCTACCAGCTCCACTTTCTTCCAAAGGTTAAAGTCATTTTCTCTGGCATTCTTTGATTCCTCCAGACTGTCTTGACTTATAATAAATAGAATCAAAGCAGGTGTGAGTTTAACTAAAGAGTTGCCAGATGCTTTGGTTCAATCTTAAGTCCGGATGTCTTGCTGTGGAATAGCACAGCCAGAGGGTCCAGCTGTATAATCCAGATGTTGCCAAAATCCTGGTTTGTGTGCAGAAATCAGTGCCCTCATCCAGGATGTTGCCAACAGTTGAGGTGAGAATAATTTTCTTTCTGCTGGCTGCTTGGCACAATTGCATTAGATTTTTATTAGTGTGGGGAACAAGAGGAATCCCTTCACTTTTCTTATCACTGCAGTAACACTGCAGACTACATTTCCAAGTCTTGTATAGTAGAAATTTCTGTTCCAGGAAAGCTTTTGAAAATTCATTGGAGATTTGGGCGTACTGTTTTTATAAAGTGTTGATACTGCACTTTGGAGGAGGCTGTTGTTCCAGGATTCTGCTTGTAATTGCTGTCAAAAGATGTTAAAAGCAGTGATTCCAATCCAGCAAATCACTTAAACATTTACTGCACTTGGAACACGTGTATATTGTTCCAGTAGCATCAGCAGGACTGTCCACTTGCTTAAAATGAGGCATCTTAAAGCCTGGCACCGATGGAGAGAGAATGCTTTGCTATTCATAGAAAAATATCCTAGGAGAGCAAGAGAAAACCTACTGTTGGTCATGTTATTAATTCAGGGAAGCCTGAGGCTAAGTGTTTTGGGAGTGACTGTGCTTTCATCAATTAATGGCATGATTAATTTCTCATAGGAGCTCTTACATGTTGGAAGAGGAGGATGTGGTAGGAGGTGGGTGGTGGAGAAGGGAAAGGAGGATGTGGCTCATGTGGCACACGTGTTTGTGCACCTTTGCACACTAAGGGTTAGAAGAAACTGGAAATAATTTAATTGTGTTTCATGTGCCCATTAACTGTGTGACTAATTCTGTGACACAGTTAATATTTATTGAAATAATTTGCAGGGTTTTCAGCAGTCACATGCTAAAAACTTCACAAACAGAGCAGATGTCACATATTTCTGTCTTTGTTGAATGTGGAAAGGAGGGTTGTAATATAATAGCAAATAGACATTCACATGTTTTACAGACATAAAGCATTTCACTACTCTTTATTGCAGCAGTAGCTGGTGTCCTGTTGTACACAAATAATAGCTAGAGATGGCAGGTAAGGGGAATGAAGACTGAAGCAGCACTACATTCATGCCAATTGCTTGGTGAGGTGCCTGTTTTTTCTTGAACAGTAAGAACCCAACCCTGTCCTACACTGAGCAATGATTCTCTTGGGAGACACAATGAGAATGGAGTTTCTGGGCAGCAGCTGAATAGCCCAGTTGGGTCCTCAGAATCCATAGGCTATAAAATCTTAACTGGTTATAGATTGGGGTGGTGATGGTGGTGTTATCTTGGTTTTTGCTGATTTTGGATGGATTTTTCCATTCATTGATGAGCTGCAAACATGAGGGTGGAAATCCTGGTTTAAGTTTTGTTGAAAATGGAATGGATACTGGCCATTAGGAATCTAGTTTCACCATCTTCCTAAGTTCATTCCCATAACAGACAAAAGCAAAAATCTCCAAATGATTCAAAGGGTTATATAGGATTAAGAAAAGCAGTGATCCTTTGGTGACCATACACCATCAAATTAAATCACTGATAAAATATTAGACCATTCAAATGTAGTGCAGTGATGTGGAAAGCAGAAAATTACAGCAGCAATCCAAGTAAATTCAGCAGTGACCAGCTCTTTTAGTTTGCTATGTCTCTCTGCTGGACTTTAGTTTCTTTGGAAGTGTTTTTGTTCATGAATTGCATTTTCTGCCTAAGCTAGTGAGATCTGTTGTAGTCCTCTGTCTGTTTTCAGCAGACATCTTGGTTTGATGAGTATAGTATCCTATGCAGAATTACTGTCAACCCTATCCTCTTCTCACAGGGATGATGATTATTAGAGGTATCTTTTGAAAAACTGATGGCTCTCTTGTAAACATTTTTTTTTCCAGCAGATACATGCTGAAGTATGAAAGAAAGATCCTTGAAAATGGATTGTAAACTGATGATAGTTGTGTGGCTTGATCGGTGGCTTGATCTACTTCTTGTGCTGGTTAACATGTCAGGATTGTTCCATTTCCATGGAATGGAAGCCTTTGGCAAGCAGGATCCTGACATTTCATATGCAAGTTATGAGCACTTTGGAACAAAAAAAGGGGCAGAATGAAGTGTGTGAACTCCTTGATATCTATTTTGAAGGTGCTGTGTGGTCAGGGTGTGCAGTGTGCTGCAGGGAGGAAGGCCTGTCCTTACACTGGGCACTGAATAGGCACAGAAGACATGGCCAGCTGTGACACAAAGACCAGGAGTGCCAAGCACTTACTGACTGTGTTCTTTGCAGTGCTGGCAGGATTACAGGGAGCAGCAGGGTGAAAATCTCTCCCTTTGAGTACAGCCATGAGCACACAGCAGCCAGAAGTGGAGCTGTGAGCGGTGCTCACTGCCTGCCTGCTCCCGCTGGCTCACACACACCCACACAGTGCTCTCAGTCTGTCTCACAGCACCAGGCTTTTGAAATGACACCTACTCTGACTCTGAATCTTAAGTCTTAGCTGAATTCCACACTTCTGGTAGCTGCCAGAGCCCAAACCTGCCAAGCAGCAGCTAATTAGAAATCATTACTATTACGGTCACTTGAGAAAAGCTCAGCACCTCTATGAAGCAAGCTGCTCGATGCAGGGCCATTTCTTTTTGTTTTACAAAGTGATTGTCTCTAGTGTGGAAATGTTTTAAAAAAATAATAATATTAAAAGCTGTTAGCCTCAGCTGGTTCTGTTTGTTATAATTTTGTTTGTAAGCTTTTCAAATATTACAAAAGGTGGAACACCCTATGAATGAGCCTGCATTACTAAAACAAAACCAAACTTCCACTGTGGCTTTTTTTTTTTTCCCCTGCCAAAACAGCTGGAAGACAATTTGCAAAATGTGGGATGGTGTGCTGGGTTCTGTGACTGATATAAGAGACCAATACCAGAGTTGCTGCATGGAAAGGAAAAAGACAGCTGTGTCTCTTTGATGTGTAGAGGTTTTCAGGTGTATGTTCAGAGAGAAAAAGTAACAATAGGACTGATGCAGAAACAAAAATATTAAAATTAAAAGTTTTAAAGGATTTCTGAGATGTCAGCTGAACCCAAGGACATGGAGCAGCTGATCTCTTTTAAATATCTAGACCCTAATTAAGTATATGCCTGAAGTATGTAATTCTCTGAACTTCCCTTCTGCTTAAATGAAGTATATAATTAAATGTCTTGATCATCTGCAATAATTGCCAAAGCATTTTGAGGTGTTATAATAGATCTTCTTTAAATGTGAGCTCTACTTGAAATATGTTGGGTTTCTCTTTTTGTCTTTCTACCTTACCCTCCTTGATGCACCACATAAGTTTTTATGGATCTTTCTCAGGGGTTTCCTCACAACTTTCCTCTTGTTTGCCAGTGTAGAATTTTTCCTTCCAACTCAGGTATGCTCTCCTCTTCTTCCTTCATCTCTCATATCCTCCATCCTTACCTTCTATAAATTATTTCAGATGCTATAGTTGCACGAGGTCCAGTCCAAGTCCTACAGAAATCTGAGTTTACTTCTGGAAGATGGGGATGAGAGAGTAAACAATTCTCCTATTCAGGATCAAGAGATCCAAATGCATCAGAGGAGTAATTAAAATGCTGCAATCACTGAAACTGTAAGCAACAGGGCAGAAACTTTCCCAGTTGACTTACTAAAGACAGAAGCCTGTTAGTATGTCTTTACTGGGCTGCAGGTTATTAAAAATTGATGGTACTTGATATGGAATCTAAATATCAGGAATGGAAATGTCACCTCCTTTGCTCTGTTCTATATTTTGGTTGTTCTTCAGCTAGAGCAGAGTAATTTACAATCTCAGTCTGAAAAGTTCTGAATTTTCTTCTAGATGCTAAGCCCAGCATCAGTATCTTGTGCAAAAGATACTGAAATTTCATTCACAAACACTCTTCTCTCTTTGCCTGTGCTATGATATCTTTCCCCTCACTGACCTAGAGGTCACCTTAATTAAATATGTGGTTATTAGCATAAAGGCATGCCAAATGGTTATTCTGTGATAGGATCCAGGCTGTGAAATGGTTCATTCTGTGCTGGTCTCTGAGCAGTCTGACTGAGCATGTGGTGAAACCGTGCAGATGAGCAAGGCGGTGAAATTTGTTTTCAGGGTGGCAGATGTTTTATTCTCCTGGTGTGTTCTCTGGCATTTCTCAAGGACATGAAACAGAAGCAGAAGAAATTGAATTGCTGTGCTTGCTCTCTCCCTTGTTCTCCAAGGTAGTTTTGCAACTCATTTCTCCTGTAATCTTATGAAGTGTGAGAAGAGACATGCACCTCCTGACTTCTCTTACAACTGTCCTTTACACTTTCACAGGTAACCTTCTTTACCCAGCCAGCTGTAGTTTTCAGCATGGGTGGTTTTCATGGTGCATATCTTGCTTATCACTTTAGTGTACATAATACCCTTAACAGCACTTTAAAGATTGGTATTTGGATGACTAAATAAACATTGCCTGCCTCTAAAACATTTGAATCCCGACCTCTGCTCTGCACGGTGCATGTCTGGAGAAGGAGGGCATGGAGAAGGCAGAGGACACTGTGCTGATGTAAGCTGCAGTCTGGGCTGCCATAATAACAATCCCTTTCTGTGCCTTAAAGCCTTCAGGTGCCAGCATATGCCATGGGTTATGCTGACAAGTGAAGGGAATGAGAGGAAGCAAAGGTAGGTTTGGCCAAACTCTGCTGTCTTCCTTGAGGACACAACATGGTCTGATTTGAACTGGTGTAGAAGATGCTGGCCAGCTCCCAGAAGCCAGCTCATTGTTTCTGTAACCGTTGGCTTTGGAAATAGCAAAGTCAACTGTTACTAAAAATCTTGAAACTCAGTTCTAGAAAACAATAAATAGGAGAGTCTCTTCTGTAATGACAGTTGGTCTTATTTTGCCACCTGATCTTTGCTGTTAGAAAACTAATCACATAGTCTTACACTCTAGCCTTGCCTAATCAAGGATATAAGTTCATCAATGCAAACAGATTCAAGAATTTCTTAGTGTTAGATTTTTTAATTATTAAAAAATTCAATACCTTGTATTGCCCATGGATTATGATGGTAATTCAACTGGACTCCACCACATCCATGGTATCTTTTTTTACAGAAATATGTAACATTTAGGGTATGGGTGCATTTCCATACTTAGTCTAGAGATCTCAGGGGCACTACAATATAAGCAGCCATCAGGCATCTACTGTAAATTTGTGTGAGACATGATTAGGATAGTGCACCCCAACACTCTGATGATCTGTGGTGCCTCTGCTCTGTCCCACAGGAATGTGGCATGACCAGGGAGGTGAGGGACCATAGGCTAGGCTAGCATGGGCAAGCACACATAGGGTGGCAACCAGAGACAGACAATAGAGCTGAGTCTGTTGCTCACTGTATTTCAGGGTTGTTGTCCAACTGCTGCATCCAGCAGTGACCTGCAACTTACAGAGTTGACCTTCTAATGTGATTTTTATTCTCATAAACCTCAAAACTTTTCATGAAAAGTGTGAAGTTTCACCTGAAATTAAAGGATACAAAGAGGAAGGTTGGACTGTCCCATGAGGCCACAGAGGAGATAAGGGTCTCAGTGAGCACTTATTCCCAGTTTGGTGCTCCTTAGTGTGGAAGCTCAAACTGGCCATTGGTTGCAGAGGCAAAGCAGCAAATCCTTCTTACTCCACATGTGCAGTCAGGTGGCCCTGCAGGGATGCTCAGAGCATCCCTTGAGTTCTTCCAGATGTTAGTGAAGTTATGGCTTGAAGCTTGTAGCTTTGTCTTTTGGTACTGGATTCATGACTATCAAGATCTGATTTTTATGTTGTTTTGTCTTGTTGTTTGGTTTTTTTAAACTGTGGTGTCGTTTCCTTCAAAATGAGTCTGGCAGGTGATCTCACAGAAGTTTAGAAAACTGGGACTTTCAGACTCTGGACCATTGCAGTAAAGTTTGGCCAACAAGCAGAACAGGGTGTGCTCTTCCCCAAAAATAAGCAGCATCTTTCTGCGTGCTGATTTTGACAGAAACCCTGACATCAGTTTAGGAGTAATAGAGCTCATGTACAACTCTTTGCCTCAGGATCATCTATGCTCCTGTCAGTCCTAGTAGTCATCCTGTTCACTGCCTGTCTCACAGGAGCAGCAGAGTGGTGACAACAGAGGAGATGCAGCAGCTGTCACACCTATTTACAGTTTCGCAGTCACTGATGTGAGAATAAACAAACATGATATTCCTGCAGTTGCCTTGTTAGCAATTTATTTTTAAAATCAGTCACTTGAAAAATATTGAGGCACAGGTAAAATAGCTCTGTCAGCACTTTCTGTGTGGTTTGCAACCTACTGCTTGACCTGAAAATTTCACTCTGTTTCTGTTAACTTAATAGAGGAGCTAAGGTCAAGGCCACATACTTACCTGGTGAAAGCACACATTTCCTTTCTGAGTGAAGTGGTATCAAGAAGGGATGTGGCTCATCAAATGCAGGAACATGCTGATTCCTGTCTGCTGTTGCCATTGTATTCACTGATTTTATTACCTGCTCAGTAGTGATGAGTAATTCTCACATGTAAGCAAGTGATATTTACTGTAAGAAAGGTCAAGTAAATTCATAGTTGAGCAAACATTTAAAGAAATAACAATTAGAGATTGCTTTCCTATTTTGCTTGAAAATGTGGAAGGGGAAAGAAATTGAAAATATAAACATTTTTTCTTGGATAGCCAAGAAACAAATGCAGAAGTTCATATTTTCCATCACTGCATCCCCAGAAATGTGGGCATGATACTTGTATTTAGTCAGTAAATCTTTATTAAGTCAAACAGTGGTTGACAACAGATATATAAAAAAACCCAGTAAGTCAAGAAAGTTGATAGGATTAAAATCTGTGATCTATTTTGGGGGCTGAAGTGGAACAACCCTGGATAAACAAAATGAGGGTGAGTCCATAATATCCCATGAAGACACAGCATTTAGGGACATGGATATTGTGCTTTGGTTTTCCTTTTGTCTCAGCTTTCCTCCTCCTCAAAGCTGTGGAGGGGACCACACAGAAAAAGCATCTCATGGCAGGATCTGTATGCTTGGCTTGGAGATGAGAGCCATCATCCCTTGAGTGCACCAGATTGGTTACATGGTCTGATCAGTGGTAATTGCCCCTCAGCAGCTGTCTCTTGGAGAGACACCCCAGCACAGTGGCAGCTACAGAGGGCCTTTGTAATCAGGCTGGTCTTGCTGTCAGTGTTCCTAACTGGGACTTACCTACCCTCTGTTTTTGAAGTGTGTGGGAAACAGTATGGCTGTGTGTGCTTAAAAGCTCAACATGGATGGTGCTTTCAGGGGCCTGACTTCAGAGCTGTGATGAAATATTTTACCCTTCTTTGTTCTTTGTTCATCTCTCTCACTGCCACCCTGCTTTAATGGGCTGCTGCAGCCTTGCACCTGAGTCACAGCAACACAGGGCAGAGTTTGAGTATCTGTGCTGCCATCTGACCCTCCTTTGCCATGGTTCTGTGTGATGGTAGTGTTCCTTTTCTGTCTAGTATCAAATAATGTGGGTGCTGATCTCTGAGAACCACTAAGGGTGTATTTATTTATTCATTCAGTAACCTATATTCTCTGTAGGGTCTCATACCTGGATGTGTATGTCGGTGATGTTAATCTCACTGGTTCAGCATTAGGAGAACTCTGCCTTTCCCTGGAGGTGCCTGACTGTAGCTTCTGAAGCATAACAGTCAGCAGTCAGCATATTTGGCCTTTTTTCTTCCCCTTCCACTTAATTTTTTTCTAATTAATCAGAAAGTAGACTTGCTTTTGTGATCCCTGGAATTACTGGAACCAGTGCTAAAGCAGCAATCAGTCATCTTTCAAATGTGATGTGAACTGCTTTTGCTATAGGAGTATTTATTTTCTAGACTGTCTGGGCTACATTTATTTTTGTAGGTCAAATTTAACTGTGGCCTGTGCTGCCCAAACCATGCACTGGATTTATGTCATGGGAACCATCAGCAAAAACCTGAATCATCCAGAATTGGATTTTTTTTTCTTTTTATTCTATTTTACAGAAGCCACTAGGTAGCATCCACATGTATTTTTTGAAAAACCTGATACATTCTCAAAGAAACAGGCTGATGGGAACAATTGCTGTTAAAAAGCAGGAAGCAAAGCAGCAGTGGGGGCATATGTGCATTCACGTCATGTAAACCTGATGCTGACCAGAGGGAGCCAGCCCTCACCTTCCTCCCTGCCCAGGAAAGCTCCCCAGCAACAGGATGCCACCTGACCCTGTTGCCATACAAGGACAGGGTGAGCCCTGGCCATGGTGCCAGCGTGCAGGAGCAGGTGGCCCCTGTTTGTGAGCCTTGGGCAGAGCGGTGGTCCCTGCGTCCCGAGGGGCACGTGGGCAGGCAGCACTGGGGGGCTGGCACTGCTCTTCTGCTGCCCATCTGCCACTGCATGAATGGCCCCTGTCTGCCAGAGCAGAAGTGCCTTTCACTGAAGAGCAAAAGGGCAATCCAGGAGA
This sequence comes from Molothrus ater, assembly GCF_012460135.2. Classification (NCBI taxonomy): domain Eukaryota; kingdom Metazoa; phylum Chordata; class Aves; order Passeriformes; family Icteridae; genus Molothrus; species Molothrus ater. The sequence continues at coordinate 48,455,426 of NC_050483.2, forward strand.
GGGGTGTTTGTGACACATTTGCTGCCAGGTCCGTGACTCTGTGCACTGAGTGCTCGATGCTGAGAGCAGCTGTGAATCATCGGTGGGAATAAACACAGGCTTTGCCTGCATGATATAGGCATGATTCAGATAAGAAACAATGCTGGAAACATTGTGTTACAGCTGTCACATGTGGGACACATACAGCAGAACTGAAAAAAAACCGAAAAACCACACAAGAGTCACAAGCAGATGTAAATCCGCTCGCTAATATGTCTTGCAGGCAGTGTCAGGGGTGTTTTGGTGATAGCTGCTTCTGCAGCAGAGCAGGCAGCCTGAGTGCAGTGCCCACAAACTGCTCAGAATCCGTAAGTAAAAGGCAAATTAGCTTTGCACAGACCTGTGGAGAGAAAAATATAAACTGAGGAAATAACAAGCGAGTGATATGCACTCTGCACTTCACTGAATGCAGAGCAAACTGGAAGTGCTGTGAAGATTTGGAAACTTGAAAATGTTAACCAAAAAAAACAAGCAATTGTTTTGTTAGGTCATGTTTGGCCTTTTCTTCATCTGTCTCAAATGAGGACCATTTATATGATAAATGAACACTTTTATCAACCATCTCATCCATTCTTCTGTATTTCCCTTCAAAAGCTCATCTAATTCCAGCTGCCATAATCTCATCCATTAATCACTTTTTGTATTTCAGGACTGCCTTTCCCCATATATGTCCTCAACCTTGTATTTTGTTTCACACAAACAGCAAAGCCGCTTTATGGGTTTTTTTCCACAATACCTGCTGAAAACTGTCTTTTTTTAAAGTTGGTAAAATACTGGGCCATGGCTGGACTGCTGATGTGTGTAACAACCACAACAGTTCCAGCTGGACTTCTGTTTCATTTCCATCTTTGCCCTGTTGCCATTCCTTTATTTTTGGGTTTTTATCAAAACCTTTTTCTTTATTTTCACAGGTCCTATGAGATCCTTATATTTAACTAGAATTGTTACTACCAAGATAGAGTAAAAAAATTAAGACATTTCAAATCACAGGTATCTGCATATTCAGCCCACTGAACACCATTTTGAAGGATTTTTGTCTTTTTCTCCACATCTGTGAAGAAAACAAGCATAATTATATTCCCATACATGAAACCATATATGCCTGAAGCTGTCAGCCTGTCAGTGATCCTCCCAAAAATGCTCCATAGTCACTGGCTGTTTATCATCCAGCTACTGTATTCCAGAAAGCAGTGCCCTTTTCTTCCAAGCAATGAACTGGCTTACAGAGGAGCCTAACAGCAGCCTGTGTATATCTCATTTTGGGCAGGCTTTCAATGGCTTTCATATCAGGGGTTTAGCCAAACAAATAAAAGAACAACCAATTAAAATGACAAACAATAAAGAGATTGTCATTAGTTTATTAATTAGTTTAAGTAACAGCGAGAGAACAATTCTGAAAGCTGCTTACAGTGGTGGTAAATCCTGTTAGCCCTACAGTTTTACTGCTCTCACCTCAGCAGCAATGCAGTGAAACTGACAGCAAGGAATCATTGCTTTGTGGATATCCTTATTTGTGCAAATTTCCTTTCACTGAAGCAGTCTGAGTTCCCCTGCTTCTTCATTTGCTGGTCGGGCAGTCCTGCTGAGCAGCCAGGCCAGCCCTGGGAGTGGGGACGGGCAGCTTGTTCACATCTGTTTGCAGCTGCCTGCCAGCATGCCCCTCCTCTTCCCTCAGTGCAGCATTTTTAGTAATTGAGATAAAAACATTCTTGTGCCATCACACATGCATCTGCTTTCAGATCTGGATTTCCAAAGCACGCGTTCAGATCTGGTTTTCAGCATCACTGCATTACAAGGACTCCATTTGCATAGTCCATTTCAGGTTAATCTGGTTAGATTTTTCACCCTGTCACTGAAATTATGTCAAGATGGACTAAACATGCATTTTCCTCTTTCCAGGCCTTCTATGATCAAATGATAATTGGTTGTACCTTTTCTGCACCCCTCACTCCATCTTTTTAACCAAGTCCTTTGAGCAACAAGTTCAAGTTACCCAGTAGGAGTTTGTAGTTGGCTGTGTGAAAGATGAGATTGTCTTGTATCTTTTCAACAAATGCATGAGTCCTGAAGACAAGAATTTCATTCTATGCTGACTCCATGTCTTTGGAGAGGGTAAAAAAAGCTTGTGTGTGAGGTATGAATGAGGATGTCTAGAAAGAGGGAGCTATCACCTTGAACTGAAGTCAGCACCTCTGTGTTTTATGTCAGATAGGCTTGGAGTGGTTTGGGTCCAGTTAGCAGTTGTCTGGTTTAGAATAATTTCTTTTCATTTTCTGTATCTTTATGGGAAAATGAGGCAGATTCATCATGAATCTACCATTCATCATTTTGTGCCATGATATAATAATCTGAAATCATGATATAAAATAGCAGTTCATTTTTTATTAAAAATAGATTTAGTCTCTCTTTTCCTTCATATCTTTTTCACTTGAAAGAACAAGATGGCCAGCAGATGTAGAGGCTATCACCTGGAAAAAGCTTTCTTACATATGTCTTTTAATGCTTGATTTCTGAACTGTGAAGGATAATGCATCAGTATTGCTTAAATCAAGCATTTACATTTCTACTGTAATGCAAAGCAAAATCATTAAGGTCACAGACTTTGTTCTTTGACATGAGAAGTAACCTTTCCTTATGTTATCCAGCACTTTGTGTAAAAATGTTTGATGTGTTACTGGGAGATCTTAATAGCAACTGAAGCATTTATCTTAGTGACATCATGTCTCTTAATCAACAAAAGATCACAGTAACCTTTTGAGAAATCAGAGTACATCAATATCCCTATAATTCACTCTGCTAATGTCAAACTTTTTTTGTGCAAAATATCTTGTCTGCATTTCTGCAAAGGAAAGAAACATGTCATTATCTAGATTTCAGGTTTAAATGAAGGCCCAAGATGAAAATAATATGGATTAGATAAATATTTTAAGGCTGTCAGCTCATATTGGTTCATTTTGTTCTGTCTGTGGATGCCCAAGTACAGTTGGCAGATGCCAATGCTGCATTTTTTTGCTTTTCTGCTGTCATAGCAAGAGATCAGCAGGGGTCAGCTGTGCACTTTTCAGCCCCAGAATGCCAAGCAGCCTTTGACCAAAGCCACTGTGTTTTCTGAAAAGAAGAATGAGCATGCCCCTGTATTTTAGCCTCTTGGTGAAAGGTGTTCAAGATCAGCCTTTGGCTTTACTTTTATTTTTCCAGCAGGAGAATAGCTTGCTGTATTTAGAGTTTGTTCAGTGTTGTGAAGCCATTGGTTCATTAGGATTGGTGAAACAAGCTGTAGATGAGAATGATTAAAAATTAACATCAGAATATCACTAGTCCATTAAGGATTAAGGCAGTTTTGGAATTGGAAGTGAGATGACCCTAGTAATGTTTTAAAGACTCATTAGCTGCTCTTGTGGTGGACACTGAAAATGTGCAAAAAGCCCTGAAGAGCTTACAATCAAAGCAGACAAGATAAAGCAAGAAAGAACTTTACATATGAATAAAAGGGGAAGATTAACGTCCATAAAGAAAATTAGTTCCACTTTTCCTTCCTCCTTCATTGTGCAAATAATCAGATTTGTAACACAGTTCTTGTTGTGACACAAATCCTGACTGGCTGTTTTTGCTGATGTTTCTCTGCATGTGAACAGATTCTGGCTCAGGGCCCATCTTGTTTGAAGCCTTCGCAGGCCACAGTCAATTGGCAGCCAGGGCTTGGTTCCAAGTAATGGATAAGGGTTTTCTCAACACAATATGGACTATACTTTACATTGAAAGTGGTTTATTCTAAAGGCCAGAGTGACCCAATGATATTTCTTCAGTAATGAGCTGTGCACTCTAATGCTTTCTAGAAATTTTATTTCTTCTTTTTCTCCATCAGATCATCAAGAATTGGATGAATTGTTAATTTTCCTTCTTTTTTTCTTATGGAACTGTAAGAAGCTTGAAATAGAAAGGATGGGTATTGGTGAGATTTACAGGGAGTATAACTATATGGACAAGGGGTACTTGTGGTGTTCTTAAAACCTTAGTTTTTCTACATTCCTCAAAGAGCAAGCACTTTCCCTTTGGGGAAACAGATGGTGCCTGTACTACAGGATTACAGAAGGAAATGGGTTATGATGGAAGGTGAGAGGTGGAAGCTTACTCTTCTGCAAAATCCAGGCTCTGCTTTCACCTTGGAGATGGTGGCACTGGTTTTGTTACCCCAGTGCTGGAGTAATTCAGTGCCTTGCAGGGGGAAAAGTGCTGCTGTGGTTAGATCTGGGATACACAGGTGGGATCTGATCTCTACCTGGTGTTTGAAGAACATGTTTAAACTCAGTGGTGTCCCTAATGTGTATGTAGGAATTGGTGTGTAGTCACACCAGGGCTCTGTCCACCCCCAGAACCGAAGGAGTGGGACAGAAGTATTTGTTTCTGTTTCCTATTACTTCTCTATTTAAGCTGCAAGAAAAACAAGCTGATTTTAATAAAAATGAATGAAATGAGCTTCATGACAGCAGTGCTGTCATGACTAGACTCAAGCTCCACACTCAAACTCCACTTTAATGAGTTCTCATCCAAGCTGGTAAGACCCAAGCTTGAGAGACACAGCCTCAAACTGAAAATGAGCGCTTCCCTTTCCCATCACATTCTTTGTAGATCTTGCAACAGAAAGCTGAAGTTGACCAAGGCCCACTCTAAATCTTATGGGGGTCATATCTGAAGTAATCAAAAAAACAGATTTCTTGGGGAAGGTTTGCTCTGGGACAATGGGAAATACCCAATGCATATAGAATTTCCCACCAGCCTGCCTTCCCCTGCACATGTTTGTGATTCACCTCTTCCTTCTGACCCCCTGCCTACGAGTGTTTGTCTTTTCATATCACTCCTGTGTTATCCTTTCAGCAGTGTGTGATGATGCTGGAGCCCAGACTGGAGGGTGAGCAGGAGCAGCACACTGCTGCCTCCCAAGCACAGTCAGGGGGGCACTGCTCTTACAGGCAGAGATTGTGACAGACACCAGCAGTGTGACAATTGTTCCCCTTCCTGAAACAGCATGGCACAGTCTGGTTCTCTTCCCTCTGTTGCAGTGGCTGAATATCCCTGTTGGATGAAGCAGGGTGTTGGATTTTGTGAATATTCTTTAGCTGTGTCTTGTTGGTTTTGCCTGCAAGTGTGCAAACCCTGCAGCCCTCTGAAATCAGTGACATGATTGTGTATGACAGTCATTAGTGGGTGAAACAGAAATCTGTCTGGGAGCATCTGTTTTGAGGGAGCCAAATATAATAAAAGTTTAATCATGCTGCATTTGCTCTTTTATTTACTGGGACCCAGTCCTTCTTAGGGATCACAGGGACATTTCTTGAGGTCCTTCTGAGGGCTTTGACTTGCTCATTGTATGTGTGTTTCATATAAGTGCCTTTTGTATTACAGGCTGGATCAAACAAGTTTGTTCAGAGATTCCCTTCAGAATAATGAAACTCTACCTTCTAGAATATGTTCAAGTTCTTTCCAAGGAGAATACTTTCTGGTTTCAGGTTGTTCTGAATCTGGACATCCTGCATTGAGTATTGCATTTTATCAGTTATAATTCCGTGGTGCTCTTTGAGCAATGGGATGGATTAAATGTGGTTTTATTCTGCAATTAATTCTACACACTTGACAATAAATATATAATGTCTTAACTTGGTAAGTGGTACTTGGTAGGATGTAATGCAGGCATCAATGATGTAGTCTTCCCAGTTGGGAAATGTCTCACAGTGTGGTTTCCAGTTTATGTTCAAGGGAAAGTTGATCAGGTATTGAATTGTGCTAGGAGGAAAACACTCAAAGCAGCATCCCTGTTACAAAGATCTTACTCAGGACCTTGGAAAAACTCTGTAAAATCTTGAGTTCAGCCCTACCAACAAATACATAGAAAACTTTGGTTTTTTCAAATGTTTTCTAACTTGATTTCATTTTATCTTGAGTGAACATGGTCATCTTTTTATTATGGTCACCTCTATGTTATCTAATGTGTCTTTATTCCTCTGACTTTATTTCCAAGTACAGTCATTCATATTACACTCATGACTTGCAGGGCACTTCCAAAATGCAAAACTGCTTTGGAGAAATTGTAATTACTTTTGAAAAATCCTTTTATTTTTATCTGCTATTCCTTTTACTACTAGTTTATTGATTTAGTTACATTTAAAATGGGTCTGTGTAGTTAATTTTAGATATATGTTTCAATTTTACTGCAACTCTGAAACTTTAAATGAGTAGGAAATAAGTAGGGAAATATCCTTAAATAGTAATAGGTAATAGGTTCCTATTCCAGCACGTAATGAGATACATTTTTTAGGTTTTGTACAGATTTTCAAATAAGCACTGTGTGCACTGCCTTAGGATTAGGTACTTACCTTCCCATACATTGCCAATGGAGAGCAATATCTGTCTTCTCAAGGGATCTCTTCATGTCCAATTTAAATCCCTAAATTTACCTTCTTTTGACTGGATGGTGATTTTGAGAATATTTTTGAAGAGGCATCTCTGAGGGGGCAAACCAGGTGGAATTAAGTCCTCTCTGTAGGGTTTTTTTGCTGATGGCTTTAATTGTTTCTTGTGGCATCCATTGTAATAATTCTTCTTTGTGAATTTTCTTACTGAGCTCTCGGTGCCTCTTTGTGTTATGGATTTATTCATGCAAGACACAGAATGGTGGTGTGGGATGCACAAGGCTCTTGGAGATATTTTTGAAATGAAGATCTTCAATCCAGCATTTCAAAATAGAAATGATTAAAGATGAGAGGAATGCTTGCATTTTTGCAAGTGCTACATATTTGCACTGTTTTACTGAACGACTCCTATGCTGCTTTTTAATATTTCTGTGCTGGGTTTTTGGTGAGTGATGCTCAGCTTGAAAAATGCTTGAGCTGTAATTCAGGTTTCCTATGGCTGGGAAGGTCCCTCTGTGGCAGATGGGAACCTGTCAGGCCACTGGGTGAGGGAGAGCCCTCTTTCTCCCCAGCATGCAGAAACCTTCAGCGTGTTATAGGGCTATGTCCAATGAAATTTCCTTTGCCTGTTACTTTTCTTTAAAAAGCCTCCCTTATCAGGTGCTGCATTAAGCTCTAAGGCTGTACTGAATGATGCAGGGACACCAAACTTTGTTGTTAACTAAGCTGCACCTGTCTCAGAGCTAGTGGCTCCTTGGTGTAAATCTATGTGGATGCTCCAATTTTTGCCTCCTCCATCATTTAATCTTTTTATGGTACACTCATTGCTGCCTTGATAAAATGAGATGGTGATATTTTAATTAAATTGAGTTCAGAGCGATAATAAATAAACCATGGGTAAGAGTATTATAATCTAGATCAGGGAGTTCATTATTCGAATATATAAGATTGGACTGAAGAACCCAGCCAGGGGCTGGGAACTGCACTGCCATGCATGTGCACATCTCCTGGGGCTGAGAGTGTTGTGCTTCTGCTAGGCTTTATTTTTTTTTTTCCCCAAGCTGTTTTTGTAGGGCTTGTACTAAGGGTTTAAAAAAGCAAGAGTTTTGGATTTTGGTGCAGTTCACTTGCTTGATACTTCACCTTACTTTTTGTGTTCCCATATTTGATAATTATTCTCAATCTTAGACTGCTTTTGGCCAGAAGGGTTATTTTAAAATTGCATCTGTAGGTGCAAGATACCATCACAAAATTGCATGTGTAAATGTCTGAAGTTACATGGGTGTACATGTGTCTTGCTTCAGTGTGAACCTGTCTCTTAAAGCACCTTAAAGGTATCCTGTAGCTGTTTTGCTTCTTTGCTCCTTTGCCTATCTGAGGTTCAGAAGGCTCTGACCTTCATCATGCAGAGGACTCAGAGCATTTACTCTGGCTCTCAGGCTGTGGAGGAAACCTGCCTGACCTTAGAGCCAGCCCATTTCCTGATTACTTTTCAAAACCTTTTCCCTGAAAGATTTTCAACTGGTGCACTCTTCTGGTAGGGGGATTTCTTCAGTACCTAAACTGCAGCATACTCAGGAACAGCTGTCAAGTTCAGGGACAATAACATCTCTCTCCTGTTTATGTACTTTCAAGACATTTCTCCAAACATCCTGAGATCCTAAGACACCAGGGGAGTGTGAACTTGCATCTTCCATCAGGCCTGTGAGAATACCAAATCGTTTCTCTCTCAACTGTTCCAGTTCTCCAGGCCAGCAGTGATTCCATAATTCATATTCCACTGAGTGAAATGAGAAGAAAATGCAAATACAATACATTTTGACTTTATTTTCTTTGTTCCCTGCTCAGCCTTCCATAACGCAAGAATAACTGAACAAGCTTTTACAGAAATCACTTTTGGGTAGGAAAACATTACTTCCTGAGGAAAACTGTTACATATCTATGGCTTTAATTATCCTGAGCAGCCCCAAGAGTTCCAAGCACAAGTATTGAATTATAAACAGTTGTATAATAAATTAAACATTGTTTTGTACCCATCCTAGTATCTCAAGCACTAAGGAGTGCTATTTTGCCTATACATATATAGACAGGCTTATCTAGAGAGAATCAGTGCATAATTTATTCTATTTTTCTGTAATGTGCTCTGAACTGTTTGAACAATCTCAAACATAAGCACACAAACACAGATGGCTTGGCTGTTCTGTGTTTGTTTGGTGTGATCAAGCTGTCATCAGCTGCTGTCTAGTTCAGCCACACTTAATCATCCCTTGATGGTCCTGGTACACAAGCAAAACCTGGGTTGTGACTATCTGGGTTTGTGAGAACATATGGAATATTTGGCTCTGATGCTGGCTGTTCTCACACTTTGATGAAGGTTTCTGCCCCCCCCAAAGAGACAGTGAAATGTCCTGTATGGATTCTTCTCTTTTGCTTCAAAGCAAAGTGAACCAGGCTTATTTTAAGTCGTTTTGAGTTCTGTTCCTGTCATGTCTGCTGATCTTGCACCAAAGGGGAAGAGAAATACATGTTGCTTCTCTTCCTTGGGCTCTGCTGTGGGAACAGTTAATCCTAGAAGATGATTGAAATGATTGCTTGGTGGCACTGAGTTCTTAAGCACTCAAGCTTGACATGTGATCGAGCTTTTATTTCTTCATAATATTCAACAAAGAGTTAATGTTGGATGGAATTTTTCTAAGCCCGGTGAATACTACTCTTCAAATACTCAAAATTAGGAAACCATCAACATTATTTCACCTTCCAGTTTTTATTCTCTTGTGTAATGTGTGATTGGCTCATTCACCAGATAAAAAATGCAAGGGAATAGGATTAATTTTTAAGCAAATTGTGTCTCTTTAGTTATAAACTGTACTTACAGAATGAGTTGAGAGGAATGTGTAGTCTGTAGGCTGCTCAAGCCATATGTTGAGGCTAATATGCCTGATGGGATCACAATGGATGCCAGCCTGACACATGTTGGTATTCCATCAAATGAAGTGTATGCAGTAGGGGCATTTGGCAGTCCTCCTTTCTTCCTGGAAGCAGCTCTCTATTTTCCTTGTTCTTCATGCTGGCTGCTACCCTAAGCATCTCCAGACATGAAGAGGAGTGTCAGTTTTTTCTCCATTTTTTGTCCATCTCAACTGGAATACCTTGTTTTTGTTGCCTCTCAGGCTTGTTGTGTGTCCTGAACTAGGTGCCAAGTACGCAAGCAAAAATGTTTACAAAAATAGCCTTACATAAGGCGTAAGAGAGATACCTCAAATATTCTCTCAGCATACCTCAGGCCTCCCCACTCTTTTGTTTGTGAAGATGTAATGCAACATGAGAATGAAAGGGAAAGAAAAAATTAAATAGGAAAAAATGTTGGATAAAAATGCTGCATAGCCAAAATAATACTTCACACATCATTACCAGTTTTCTCTCTCTGCTGTTTTTTCAGAGAACTCTGATAGAATATATAGGCTTAAGGAAAATAATCTTTATGGAATAAGTTGAATCTCTTAAATTGTTTTAATTTCCATTCTGAGGCTTTTTATTGGATGCCTGCAAGTATTTTCCATGAGAGAACTAATCTCTGGAAGTCATCATAGAATAAAATTCTTCCCAGTGTGTTTGCATTATTACAGTGACCTAACTCTTGTCATATTTGAAGATAGATTCAAGGTGGCTATCCCAAAGATGCTGAAAATGAGGCATTTATGTTACATCATTAGGTACAGCTGAGCTGCAGTGATAGTAATTACTTCTCTCAATAGATAAATGTATCCCAACTTGTCTCTGCAGTACTGGCCATCGCTATGTAACATTAGATACATGAGATTTATAGTTTGGCAGGTTTGAAAGCTTTTGAATCTACATGGAATAGTAAGTAATTTCTGTGATGAAATAGAGCTAAGCCTGTTAGTATGGCTTAGTTAAATCTCAGCCAATTAATTTTTCATGGGCCGTGTAGCAGGGATTGGAGGAACATGCAAGACTTTTTTATTGCTTCTGGGTTTTGGTTTGAGCAGTGGTCAGCATATGCAACATAGAGGAATTTCTGTGCAGTTATTTTTTTCCTCTAGAGGAATTAGATGATGTCCGAAATGCTGCATCCTCCTAGTTCCAGCTCCTAACACCTGCCCCTTAAAATTATTTTTAGTGTTTATGAAAAGCATCCTGATTACAAAATACTGAAGGATGTAGCAAATTACAAAATTGTTACTTTTGCCCATGCCTGAAGTCTAATGGTTTAAACAATTTTTCATCTCAAAGTAGTTCTACTTTTGAAATTGTCATTGCTTCCCTTGTTGGGAATGGCTGCCAATTCCCATCTCTCCACACACCCCCCCCACCCCCCTGGAGAACAGCCTAAGCATCTTGTTAGGCTAAGGGAGAGGGAGCAGAAGGAAAATCGAAATAACATGAAGGTCAGTCTCTTTCTTTGCTCCACAAAATCTTGGCCACATCACCAAATTGATAATGAGGCATCACCATTTTCTCAGATATGAACAGGACTGCAAAGATTACGGTGGAGGAAGGGTCTAAGCAGCCCTTTTTCACTTTGAGAAATGTGATTAGGATTTGTTCAATGATTTTCCAATAATTTTTTTTTGAGTTCTGCTCTTTGGCTTTCCACTTACAGCCCATAATGTGGCCTTTCTGTTTATGGTGGGAGTGCCTTTTTCTCATCAGATACGAAGTGCCATTACAATCAGCTTGTGTTACTCTTATTTTCCTCTTTACCCTCTGGCACATGCCACTTACTCTCTGCATAAGAATGAACCTGCCACTGATACTGTGCAGCCATGTGCTTGCTTCCTGTCAGTGATACAGCCTTCTGTCCTTGGAGAAAAGCTGTCCCTTGGGACATCAAAACGTTACACAAAGGTACTTTCCTTTTCTCCCCCCAGGATTAGTTTTTGGTTGGTTGATTGCTTGCTTGTTTACTTAATTCGGGGTGGTTTTTGTAATAGAGGAACTTGACACCAGAAAGAAATTGCCAGCCTGGATCAAAACAGGAGACAATTAAGTCCACTTAAATCCTGTAGTTTGGCTTTGAAGTCACCAATGCCAAAAATTTTGGAAGCAGTGAGATAATCAGTACCTCTTTCTTTTCATGTATTAGTAGAGTTTAAACTCAGAGGCTTGTTGTTTGAAGCTCTCCAAAATGATGTTCTGTGCTAAACTGTTCCAGCTCTGCAAATTGCTCTTATCTCTAAAGGAATTCCTGTTCTCCCTGAGTTTCCCAGTGTGACTACACATGGTGTGAAGTGTCCTCTGTTTTTCCATTTTGGGAAAGTGTAAACAGATTTTAATAGCTCCTACTGATGATAACATTGATGGTCAGTTTTATACCCTCCCACTGAGGTTTTCCATTTTGATAAGTGCTTGCCTTTCTGGCTGCCTCTGTTTAGATATTTTCTTTTATGTCCATGTTCTCCTGGAAGCATTAAAGCTGTAGCTGTACATGGGGGCCAGACATCTTTTCCCTCACTGTAGTGTCCACAATAGGACATTGACATCAGTTGGATTAGATATAGAAGGTCAGCTAGTGCTACAATTTTTTAATTGTTCCACAGACATTCAGATAGTTTAAAGCACAGTCTGCTTGGCTGCCCTGCACTCTTTCATTATATTCACCATTCCCTCCAATTTAAGGTATACAGATTCACAATATAAATTATGTGTGACTTAGAGTTGTGGCTTCTTCACAGAAATTTGAATTTTTGTTCAATGCTGACAAAACTTGCTCTTTTCCTTGATGCATCGTTGCCAGCTTTGGCTGTAAAGAGAGGAAGAATTTTTGAGATCAGAGGTGGTATGAGAAACTTCTCTGCATCCTTTTGAGACTTGTCAGCTACTGTCAGCTTTTTTATTAAAAAGGCCTTTGTTTGTTCTCAGTCTTATGCACTTGGAAGATGAAATCCAGCAGCAGTTGGTCGAGAATAATAGTTTAAAAGCAGTAGGGATCTTTGAAATAAGCTATTTCAATGAGGCACTGGGCAGATGTAAATTGCAGGAGTGGAATCACAGCATGTTTATCATTAGGGTATATTGGATGCTACCTATGCAGAAATATGAGAGTGAAAATTTCACTTATCTTCACACCAGTTGTCTACACTGCTTTTTGCAGCTGATTCAGCAGGGGAACTTTCCACAGAGAGGTGCTGCAGCCTGCCCAGGACCTGTGCTCATAAAAGCAGTAGCTTAGGGCCAGCTGATCTAGCTGAGCTCAGTTCCTTGTGGGAATACCTCAGTTAAGGGAAACCAGTTTCTACAGCCAAAAGCAAACTCAGAGTTGAAGTGTCTGCTGCAGCATCTTGGAACATCTTGGGTTGTTCCTTCCTAAACATCCAGACATCTGTTGATCAAGGCAGCTCTTAGAGTGTGTGATTCAACAGCAAGGTTCAAATCTCTAGCATCTGAGATACTGCTGGTATGGAACAACTTGGAATAGTGCTATAAGCTACAAGGACAAAGACATTGTATCTAGCCTAGCATGGATCAGAAAGCAGTGAAGGAAGTAATGCACAGCTCCTAGGAATAGAACGGATTGGAAGAAAAGCAGAGATTTATAAAGTTGAAAGTTTTTAACAAGATTAAAATAAGAGGTGACATCCTGATGCCTCCATGTCAGAGTGAAAATTTTCCATTGCCACTGGTAGGGTGAACATTTTGACAACTATATTTTGAAAATAAGCAGCTGTTTTTCCTAAGCTTGTCAACCTAAGACTGTGATTTCAGGGTGAAGCAGGAATCTGAATCAATTAAAATGAGAATTTGAAGCTAAGTGCATAAAACATTTTCTTCCTCTTCAGAATTAGACATATTTAATTAAATTAAAGAGGATTGTCTTAGGCGGTGGTTAATTTTGTGTGTAGGTTTAATGTGTTCAAAAGGACCCACTTGCAGTGAACATAGAACAAGTCCTGATTGTCACTGTGCACCCAACCTACATTGTAAACAGCAGGGTGATATTCTGGCAAACAGTGAACAGAAGAACTTGGTTCTCCAGATATTACCTGTAAATCAATAATAGCCAGTAGCACATCTTCATTTACAGTGTGTGCTTTAGCTAAGAAGACTATATATTCATGTTTCAGTGAGACACAAGAGAATTACTGTGGACAGAATACTGGTCATGTGGGGTATCTCTTTAGTAAAAACATTTATTTAAAAAGAGCTTAAGAATTAAGATGTTGTTATGGTGAATTTGTGAACCCATATATTGCTACTGCCTTTGTAGCAACTGTGTTAGATTAATTGATGAGTGCAGGTGGAATGTTTTCAGACACAAATATGCACTGCAGTGATCATATGCTACCAGGGCAGAAGAAATAATAATTTCACTTTATGTATTCAAATCATACCATCTTGTAAAAAGATGATATCTAAAATTTTACAAAAAAAGAAACACTGGAAAGTTAGATATTCTGAAGTAGCAACATGGATTTTACAAAACAACACCTGAGCTGTGGTGACATTTCACCTGTTTGCATCCCATTCCTGGAGTGATGCTAGGGGAGACCAGGGCAAAGATACAGCAGAGCTGTTAAAGCTGCTGCTGAGGTTTCTTAGTTTCTCACTAGAAGATTGAGCTGTGCTTTCAAATATCTATGCCTAACCTGGGTTCCCAACAAGATGGCAGCAGCCATATGTCAAAATTCTCTAGCTGGCTATGGTAAAATGTCAGACACCTGATTCTCAAAGAAATGGAGCAATGTTATTGCTAAGGGATGGATTTTATATGCTGCTGCTTAAGAATGCTATCATACTTACAGTATCAATGACTGGTATCTGACACGCTGTTTTTCATTCCTGTGGATCACTTTGGTTATAAAATAGGATTTTTCTGCTAACTAGAAGTGCATCACAGAACTGTTCAAGGGCTGCTCCCCTCGTGACCCCAGAGCATGCCAGTGGGAGGTATTCGGCGCAGTGGGTGTTCTCATTATCACTTGACATTTTGTTGTTTGGTTTTCTGCCTGTTGCTATTTAATGATTTCAATTCTTTCTTTGCTAGTCCTAGAAGCCATTTAGCAAGCAATGTACTATTACTGCTGCTTAACAATGTCAACACAGTCTCTAGGAAAGGAGTTTCATTTCCAAACAGTGTGCTACAGCGTTACCCCTCCCCATCTGTCCCTCACTGTCCTGTTTCTCAGTTAACCCTTTGCCCTGGCCTCCTCATCCTGTGCTCTTGGGGAGGGTGGCAGCCTTGCCTGAACTACAAATACCCTCTGAGGCTAAACAGACTGCAGGTCACTGTAATGGCTGTGACATGGGTGAAGGTTTTGGATGATGTAAATTGGCATATATTTGCTTTGCAGAGGCACAGGCAGAAAAATAGAGCAGTCACAGAGAGCATTGCAGGTTTCTGTCCTTAGCCTACTGTTAATCACAAGCACTTCACAACTCCCATTAGTGTCAGGTCTGGAGGTCTCAAATAAGTAAAATCTCAAATAAGAATGCAGAGGGAAGATACTGTACCTTATGGGAGAATGAAGACATAAAGACTGAGGATGAGATTCATTTCACTGAATTTAATCTACCAAAAAGATAGATTGCCATTGATAGTAATCATCCCTCTCTCCTGTGGAGAGATGGCATATGTCCCAAGGATGATTTACATTACTCTAATCTCTGAGCAACCCTGACTGTTAAGTGGCACCAAGAGCCCAGATTGAGAAGGATGCTCAGCTTCAGATGAGATCAGATATAGTCTGGACAAGTTCATGGTAGCAAAATTCTTTGCAAGTTGTTAAATCCATAGCAAGGTGTCTGGTCTATGAACTTCCTAAGCTGAAAACAGAGGCTGTGAGTTATTAAGGGGTAGTATCAGACATGTTTCTCCTGTTGTGCTGTTACTCTCCTAAGCATCTATTTATGGCCACTGTTGGAGCCACTCCCACCCAAGGGAGATGGACTTTCTCTTGGACACCATATGGCAGTTCCTCCTGCTCTTATGTGAGGCTGCTGGAGCAGTGAGAAGGGGGAATGCACATTTAGCAAGAGATGATTTTTGCAAATGGGAAATTGGCAGGAAGGTTTATTTCCAGATCTGTCGTGAAGTGCTACTGACCTACAAACAGAAAAACTGGAATTCAGTCTTACAGAAAGAGCCTGTACCAGGTGCTGAATGTCAGTGCTTTACACCAGGTCACCTCAAGCTTTTCAGAGATTCAGATGAGCTGTTTCACCATGTGCTCCCCTCAGATGGTGCAGACAGCTTGTTTGAGCCTTAGACAGTACAAGGAGATTCAGATCTGACAGAATTTACAGCGTGCTGTGTCGCTGCGCTGCTACACGGATGCTCCTGCCTTTGTGACAGCAGCAGGGGAACTAACAGGGTGGAAACTTGTCATTTAATATAACTCCTTGAGAGCACAGAATGTGCAGCCCAAAACCCAGGTATCAATCACCAGAACAGTCCTTATGACCTCCCACTGTATTGGGCACGTGCACTTGTGTGTGTACCTCTATACTTGGAATGATTCAGTTGAAAGATTTTGCAGAATTGACTGTCCTAAATGCTGATAGCATTAAAATTATTTGTTAAGGAGGCAAGCACCTCTGGTTGAGCATTTTGCTGCCAGTATGGTAAATGTATTCCTGTCATTTGGAGCAGAGATCTTTAATTAGAGTCTCTGTAGCTGTTACATGGCATCATCACTGCATAAATACACTTCTGTTTGAAGTCAGAGCTGCCTTTTATGGCAATCTCTACATAAAAAGAAATTTTGATAAAACTGAGAAATGCTTTCCTTATCAAATCCCATGACATATAAAAAGGCCGGTGGAATTGGATTCAAGAGATCAAGCTAGGCTTTTGAAATGGAAGCTTTTGCTCTCTTTTAAACCACACTCTGTTGAAATTGCCAGCAAAAATCTTTGATGCAGGGAGAACGTATCAGACTTTACTTTTGCAATTTCCTGCTTGGTTTCTTGTAAACTGCTTTTGTCTAATCATATCTGATATCAAAGATAATTTTATTTAATGTGGATTAGGTAGCATGACATATCCACTGTGGTCTTTCATCATTCTCTGTTTAATTTTGAATGTGACATGATATTTTCTAGCACAGATGAAATTTGTTCAGCAGTCAGCTTTGAAAAAGAGCCTGTCTTTTATGTCTCTCTAAAACGTTACTCATGGCAAGCAAAAAAAATGACTTCATTCTCTGACTATCAAAGTCTTTAGTGCTGTCTGTAGATTTCAGCCAGTATAGAGAGAAGAGATGGTTTATCCTCACATGCTGTCCATTTCAGCAGCCTCCATAGCACAGCTGCACACAGCCAGAATGGGTGTAGTTTGATTGCAGAGGGAGAGGTTACTGAGAGAATCAAAATGTGATGCAGGAGAGGAAGGACAGGGTGCTAAAAGAGATGATTTTTCAGCCCAGTGAGTATTTGACAGGGCAGTTTAGGGCTGAAGGTATAGCAGCCTTCTGTGATATGGCTGAATGAAGGCAAGGCTTGTTCCTCTGTTATTCATAGGCTGTGGTGACTTCAGCAATAGTGCTGAAGTAGAAGAGAAAGGTGAAAATTAATACCAAAACCCCAAAGGCACTTACTAATAGGGTGTAAAACAGGAGATTGTGTCTAAAGATTGGAGGATGACAGCAGCAGTGTGGAAACCACAGTGAGGGTGTTTCTAAGGACAATATTCACAGATGTTTTCAGCTTTCCTTGAAGCCCTGGACTCACAGGGGAATGTAGGTAGGATGCACTGATGTCTAGGTTTTACTCATTGCTCAAGATCAAACAAATCATCTATGCCATGATGGAATTTTGGCGGAGAAATTTAGACATATGACTCTGGGGGTTTTTTATCCAATAAATACATGGGTTTGATCTACCTATGTGCTACAGTCCTGACAGAGTTTGGTTAGAGAGTACTGCAGAAACTTGGGCTTTTCCATACCTCCACTGCTTGTGGTTTTTTACAGGATATTCAGGAATGTATGTCCTCCTGAGCATTTATAGATATGTGAAAGAGATGTTCTGCAGCTTTTTCTGAAACATTGTCCTACACTTACATGAGACTTGGAGCCGGCACTCAGTGAGTCAGGGGAGATTCTTACAGTTCTGCATTCCTAAACATACAAGGGACAAGGATGGAAGCAAAAAGCTTTTGTGTGAACCTTTTTTAGTTGTAAATGTTCTTTCTACTGCAGTAGGTATCCTTCTCTTGCCTGAATGAGGAATCCATTCATTTGCAGAAGGATGTCATTTTATACCACTATGTAAAATAGTTCTTGAACACTGAAGAATACAGTTTCTTCTTCCTTTATCTTTTGCAAAGTATATTGAGTAACTGTTATCTTACCCAGAACATTTTCTAGTACTGCTGAGAAATCCACTAAGAGCACCAAAGAAACTTGGTCCTTCCCTGTAGGAGGAGTCTGGTGTGGGAAAAGTTTTAGAAATCTGCCATTTACTGCATTGTGATGGAGCCTTTCAAAATCCAGTTTGAAGTTTTCTGTTGTATTGATTTATAAATCCTGGATTGTTGCAGTGCTGTGTTTTGCAAGTGAAGTTAGTGCACTGAGTACATTCCAGCTTTTTTACAGTAAGAACTTTTTTGCATGATCTCTTCATAAGCCAAGAGTTTGCTTCTGAGTGATGCATAAGAGGAGCACAAATTCTCTGCATCAGATCCTCTCTGTGCTTGTGCAATGTCTTGCAGTGACATAATACCTTTTCTGGTAGTCACAAAACAATCCTGTTGCTATCAACTCAAATTCTGATATGTGGGTGCTTTGTGTACATGGGTATCTTCTAAATGCATATGATTACTTAGGCTGACTTGAAGCCTGCATTTGAGCTCTTCTGTATAATTGCATGTATTATATGTAGGTTTTCTTCAATAATAGTGATTCCAACAGAAATGGGAGAAATATTAGTCTGTGATATTCCTGACAGGTTACCACCATGTCCATGAATCTCAGGAATTTTAAAAGTTAGCTAATGGTTAGTCTTTGATAATGACTTTGAGGCAATGCAAAAGCAGATGCTAGCTTTCAGTCTGATTCTGCCGTATTTTTCTTCACAGCTTCCTGTTATGGGAGGAGCCTTTATGGACTCACCCAATGAGGACTTTAGTACAGAGTACTCCCTGTTTAACTCATCAGCCAACGTCCATGCAGCTTCTTCCATGCAGAATCCACCAGAAGAGACATCCCGTTCTTCAAATGATGCCATATTGTTATGGATTGCAATAATAGCAACAATTGGAAATATTGTGGTTGTGGGAGTGGTGTATGCCTTCACCTTCTAGATGACTGTCACTACAAACACTGGAAGAAAGGAAATCTTCAGCAGTATTTGTCATGTGTATGTATGTATGTATGTATGTGTGTATATATACATGTATATCTATATAAATACATATAACTAGAGACTTTGTTGATTAAGTGCTGCCACAGTCATGGAAATGAAATGCAAGTTAATCATCTTAAGTCTTGATGGCAGAAAGTTTGGATGCAAATTGTGTGGAGGTGAGAGCTTTATTTGAGAACAGAGCCAATACCAGTTTTGTATAGAAATGTAATAAAAGAGAGATCAACTTGGGTATAGTAAATACAGAGAGATATTTATATAGAAAGTGCTTATTTTTTACTGTAGATTTTTCTAGCAGCTCTTCTGCAGTTTGTCAGCTCTCTTTTTTTTTTTGGTGCATTTTTTACTGTGGTATAACATTACATGGAATTGTTCCAGGTCGTGTTTTCTGGACATCTTAATTTCCTTGATGGACCAAGTGGTTGGCATTGGCTTGGTTGTGATGAAATCCAAGTTCATCATGTGTGGGTCTTCAGCATGGCTGTAGACTCCTGGGCTGTACTCAAAATCATCAGTCTCACAGCCATGACAGGCAAATGCAGGCTGTCTGTTACCTGCCTCCCAGTTTCAGTAACTGGAGCTGGTGATCAATACATTTATGCTGAACCTGCTGAACTGCTGCTCTGCAGACCCTCTGAATTTCAGAGGAGAAAATGATAAACAGAGTAGCAGCACAAGTTCCCATTTCTGTCTAGAGGTACTGGTTTGCAGTGGTTTGTATATGCATTCCTTCCAGGAAACAAAAGCCTAATACCACACTTCTCATCTCACTGGACTGCAATCCAGATTTCTTACAGCAGCTGTGTGCTTTCGTAAGGTTATTGATGTACTGAAAGAATGATGGAAAATTTTTAAATCCTAATTAATAGTGAATATGTCTATGAGAAAGATAAAATTGAAAGAAAGCTTGCTCACTTCTGTGCTTATGCAGGGGTGAATTCGAGAGTTGGGTATGTATGTCCTGGGGTAGAAACAACACAAGAAAAGTATTAAGTGTCAGATGTGCAAGTGCTTGTATCTCAGTATTAATATATCTCTGGGTTGTGGTGAGAGCCTTGGATGAGATGTTTTTTATAACTGGCTTTAGGTAAAGACTCTGATTATCCTTTGGATTTGTTCCACTGAGAGGCAACATTTTTACTGCATTTTTTCCACGGGCAGTTCATTTTCAAGAGCTGTGTCTTTTCAAGACAAGCTGTAGCTTTCCTTGCTTGAGAAATTGTAAAATCTTGAGAGAAGAAAAAAAAATCACCACTGTTGGAAATCTTCCTTCACCTCCATAAAAATTAAGCAACACTTCGTAAAATGTATGCACTTTGAGAGCAGCAGACAAATTCTTCTTCTATTTCTGCATGTACTGTCTAGGTTTTCTGTCTCATGTAGCTAATACTCTAATTCCAGAAAGCCTTGTCTGCAGGAACAGAGACTATTTTTGACACATGCCTGCTACTGAGCTTGAGGCTGGGCTATGAGCTGCTGAATGTATAGAGAAGTTTGGATTTCCCACTTTCCTCTTTAAACCCATTTTCCTGCAGGGCTGGTGGACAGTTACTTGAATCAAAGCAGCATGCCCCAAATCAGTCTTTATAACCACTCAGCAGTCACTGTGTATATTTTTTCCCTCTCTATGAACTGTCCTTTAAAGCTAGGAAAGATGCAAACAGAGCTAGCAGTGGGGAGAAAATAAATTAGGTTATTTTGAGGCTGAGAAAAACAATTATGAGCTTCTCTGTGTGTTGTTATTTCCCTGTTTGGAGGCAGGATTTTGTGAAGATGGTTGAGGACAGACAAGACCTCTACTGGGAAAAAGTTTAGGAAGTCCAGTTCTGCAAGATCAGAGAGAAAGAAAAAATTCTGTCCAATAAAATAACTGAAGTCTTAAGGACGATAGAAAAATTATGATTTTCATTTCCTAAAATAGCTATTAATTCCTTCAGGGCCACAGGACAACAAAAAGCAGAGGAGCTGCATAAATGATCTACCTTGTTTGTTTTTGCATCCCTTCTTATTCTTGCTGAGCAGAAAGGAAGCTGTGGAAGAAGGAAGAATTGAGCAGGACAAGGTCTGGTGTGTAAACATGTAGAATCTGTGAAAATGTTGCTTAGTGTAACGTACTGTCCCCAACCATTTTCTGATATTCTGTTGCCTTTGTAATTGTATCACTCATGGACTTGTCTTCATTGTTCCTGCAGGCTGTCTAGTTAGGCCAGATCCTGCAAGCATTTTGGCATAAAGAGCAAAACATTTCCACCATGACTAAAACCAGTTTGACACAATGGTAATTGCCCAGTGGGATTATTCTGCTGCCTAATGAATTTGCCAGTGGAGTGCTTTGCTTAAATTTCCTAGAATATTAATCTTAGTGCAATTAGCAATGTTTGCATCTCTCCCAGAGCACTGGACTAAACTCTTCAGCCACGAAGAAAAGCATTAGAGTGGGAACAGCAAAAAAAACCCATTATTCTGCTAGTGAAACCAAGTGACACTTTTGTGTGGCTTTTCCCAAAGAAAATGCCCTACTTCATGTGAAACTGATAGTAATAGCAGGAGCCTTGGAAAACAATGAGTTCCACCTCCTGCATCCAGATCATCATCATACATATTTTCATTGTTAGAGGCTGTGTTGTCAAGAAGGGCCAGACAAAACTTTAATTTAAGTAATTGGCTTGACAGGGTGACATGGCAAGCTGGGTGCAAGCAGCAAGTGCAGGCATTTCCTGCCTCATAGTTAAACTGCACACTAACTGTGTAGCTTCTCTGTTGGGAGGAAAAGTTAGTTCTAGGATGCAGGTACAAGGATACTGCACATGAGTGTCTGTGTGGAATATTGTCAGGTGTATTGAAGATCCCTAAATTGCAGAGGTGGTTCAAGCTCTGCTCTACTTTGATAGTGACAATATGCACACTGCATTTCTGGATGTTGTGTTCTGGCTTTGTCCACTACAACCACTTCTCTCTTCTGGGAGGTCAGTGGAGGTTTAAATTAAACCATTGAAAAAGGGGACAAATTCATCAATAAGTTCAGAGAAGCTACAGAGGGGAATGGAGCAGTGGCTGAGTGGGGGATGTTTCACAGGTATGGTCCTGTGAAATATGTTGCCTCTTGAACTCTCAACACAGCGTGACTTGGAGCACTGTGGTTTCTCTGTTCCTTGGAGACAGGCAGCTGGATAATTGATATCACTCACTGAGGAGTGATGAGGAAGCCAAGCCCAGACACATTCCCCAGAGCTGTTTTCTGAAGCCTTTCTTTAAAAGAACAGGGTTCTGTGCTTTGCTGAGCACTTTGTGTATGAGCCTGAGAAAAGGATTCCACTTGAACAGTGCTTCAATTAAAAATATCTAGCACAGATAGCAGTTAGAAAATTCTGACTGCAGTTCATTCTGTGGGAGTTGAAGCAAACCTTTCTACATTCTATATGCTCTATCTCTAGAGGTGTTTTACCTCCAGCCCTGTTGTGCAACCTCATCATACAAACACAAGGAGCAACTTTGCCCTGCAAAGTTATCAATGAGCCAAGGAAGACAAACTGGGTGCCCTAATAATTCCCTTTTAGCCATGGATCTAGGGATCTATGGCAACATACCAAATAATCAAACTCCCTCTAAAGAATTTTTTTTCCTCAAAGCAGCCACCTGCTCGACACAGCAGCTGTGCAGCCACCACAGCAAAGAGACTAAAGGCCAAACAATTATTCAGGTGGGTGCAATGGCACATTAGAAAGGAGGAACTGAGTGGGCAAACCCACTAGAGCTATTCCTGTCATATTTTTATCTTCAAGTAGGAGTCTGTGTTTGCCTACAGTATTAACAACCTGTATTTCTGTGTCAGCACACTTGCAAAGCTGAAAAACCGACTTTGAAATGGATGCAACAGTAATAGCAGGGAGACTCATCTGATACAAAAAAGACATTTAGCCTTTTCAGTGGGCAGATGAGGTCATAGATATCTCAGAAGTAATGAGATCCCTGCTCCAAAATCCTCACTTGCAATAGGACTTGAGGGCAGTCAGCATCCCACCCAGCTGCTAAGCAGACTGTAATAATCAGCCCCAAATCAAGAGTGAATAGAAGCATCCAGCCATTGTTGTCTTGCTCTGTACACCCCTTTGAACATAAAAAAATACACCTTTGTGTCTGGGACCAAATGAAAACAGGAGCCTCTAGTCGCTGGGTTGTTATGTATTTTGTCTATTATTAAAAGCTTTCATTTTGCTATACTCAAGCAATTCCAGTTGTTAATATCCTTTTCACATTTCTCTGCTGGCTGCTGAGAGTTATTAATTTCATGTAGCACTGTCCATTTATCCAAGGTAATTTGACTGAGTTTCCTGTGGCTAATCACAGAGTAGAATCTGGAAATTTGCTCTATTTAGGCGTGATTTCCATTTGAGGTAAATGGACTAAAGATCAGAATCCCAGATCAAAAAGGCATCTGTGCCTTTGGAACATTCAGAGCTCTGGAGAATTGGATTGCATGTGATTAATGTGCAGGAAGGAAAGGGCAGTGAGGTCCCTGGTGATAATGTCAGCCATGAGGGTTCTGACAGGCAGGGCTGAGTGGTTCATTAGCTGCTGCTGTGTCCCCCTGAGCCCTGCTGGCTCCCTGGACACACAGCCAGGGCTGAGTGGGAGCTGAACCTCCAGGTACAGCACGTCCCTCCTCCCCTCACAGCCTGCTAATCCTCAGGGAAACAAGCACATTTGTTCTAGTCACAGAAGAGCCAGAGATCAATATTCTGTTAGCTGTATTGTTCCTGGTACATTGTTCAGTCACCAGAAGGTCAAAAGAGGGGTGGTTTAACATGCATTTAGCCCTTTACCCCTTGTCTGAGAATGTCCTAAAGCAGTCAAGGCATCCTGAGCCTTAAAGTCTCCTACTGCCCTTAATCTGACACTAACTTTTTGTGTTGTACAACCCATCTTTGCCTTTTACCTCTTCTTTTCAGTGCAAAACAGGGAAAATGAAGTCATCACTATGCTCTTCTCTGGACATGTAGGAAACTCGTAACAGCTGTGTGCCAGCCATGTCCCATTTTAGTTTGTGGTTCTTCAGGCACAAATAAAGAAGAAAGTATCCAATTACCTACATAAGCAGTTCCAGGGAAATATTTGCCTTTGCAGAACAAAATGACAATTTTATCTCATTCTGGCCTGTCCCAGAGCATTTACACTGAAACAACATGGGCAGAACTACTTTTGCTGGTTTGGAGATTACACCTGCACAGCCGTGAACTGGAAAAGAAAACCCTGATAAGACAAACATGTCACAATCATCTCAAGGACATGTTTCTAAGGCAGTTTTTCCTGAGTGACAGACTTGAGCTGTTGGTAGCAAGCAAGTGCCCTTTTGTGTGAGCACAAATAGTCTCCCTCTCTTTGGGAATTCTTGGGAGCATTGTCCCACCCATTCTGTCCTTCTCAGGCTGCTATTTTCAGTTGTAGAAAATACTCTAAAATATTCCTGTGTTAGTAGAATACATATAGGATTTACCTCCCAAAGCTCTGCTTAGTCTTCCTGCAAAAGCAAAAACAACACTATTTTCTTAAGCATGGAACATTAATGAGTCAAGTATCATCTGTACAGTAGCATTGTCTCATTTTAATCTTCAGTTTTCCTATTATCCAGACTTTAAAGATGCTGAGAAAAGAAACAAGCAAGAGAATCACAGAATGTCTCCAAAGTCACTGCCCAATCCTTTAGTCTATCATTCCTCATTCCTCCCCATATAATCCTTAAACTCACATCCATCTCTTTTAACTCATTGTCACCATCACATAGTCTCTTTGCCTTCATTTTATTTCTCCCCTTGTCTTTGCTGTATTCTTTTCATTCCTTGGTGTCAGAGCATGTGAGCATTTGGAAGCCAGCAGTGTTCTTCAGCCCTTTCTAGCCAGCTCCCTGGCTGACCTCTGAGAGTAAGGTTAGTGATCAGAGAGGACATTCCACAGTGAGGACAAAGAACAGTGACACAAGGCCTCTTCTGGGAGAAAATCTTAATCATTATCTGCCTTAGCAAATCACAAAGTGTTTGCCCTAAGCAGAAGGGCAAGATGTGGCCGTGAAGCTTGGTAACTGTGTTGTCAGTATCCATACAATGCAAAGTTACCTTTCAAAAATTCAGACTTTATAGATAAACTGCACTGTTCTGCAGCCAGCACTTACTGAGCTTTTCCCAACACAAAGTCCTTTGTTTTTTTTAGCAGATCAGAATCACTGGTAATGCTCTTGGGGTAAGGTGAGGGCCGTGGGAGTGGGCCCTAAGGAGAACAGAAAAGCTCCATGTGATTTACTGTGGGGTCAGGGCCATTAAGGAGCAGTAAAAAAGTTTTTCTTTTCTATTCAGTAAAGAAAAACAGGCACAATGTGCTAAGCTATTTCAAATCTAATCACACCTGCAGTTCTCAGACACACAGCCAAGCTGCTACAGCCAGATTGAGCATTTAGAAATGCCATTGTACCCAAAGGAAAGCACATTCTTCTGCCAGAATTGAGGGAGCTGTGCAGCCTGGTGTTCTGGGAGCTTCCTGAGCTGCAGCCATTACGGTGATATCGCATTTCCTCAGGAGTTCACTCCCACCAATGAACAAATAACATCAAACTCTTCAAGTCTAGGCCTAAAACCCATCTCAGCTGCTGCCTTCATAAGGATGATTGAAGTTCCTGAGCCTGCACGCTGCTCCATCCAGAGGGACCTTTGCCTCCACCTGGAGTCAACTGCATTAATAACACTTCTTCTGTACTTCTGACATCTGCTTCACTGGATCAGTTTGCAGGACTAGCTGTGGGCTGCTGGGGTTTTATTTTAAATGTAAAGATGTCTGTAGTTTCCTAATCAAAAGCAAGAAAGAAAGCAGAATGCTGTATTTTTTTAAATGAGAAGGTAATAAAACCGAGTCTGAATATTTTGATAGATATGCTGGAAGGGTATATAATGTAGCAAACAGTTGCACTATTTTTTCCTAGTATGAGTATCCAACCTGAGAAATATTTGTTCTTTCTCTAAGTCCTCTTCCAGTTCTGAAGTTTGGAAGTTCAGAAGGAGTGGAGTACAAAGTCTCAGTGAAATGTGAAGCTTATGTAAATAAATCTGGTTGTTAGCTTTGTGAGGTAGCCTATTACGTTTGTTTTTCAGTTATCTCAAATACTGCCTAATTATCTGGGACTTTTTCTCCCTAAAAAGCTAAATAGTGACACTTCTGAAAGCATCTGTGCTTCACACAAAATCACAGTCATATGGAAATTATATTCTTCAGTTCATGTAAAGCAGCTTTACAGGAGCCCTTTAGTAGGCACTGTTACTTTTTCTTAATAATCCTGAACAATTTAATTCTCTTGTGCTTTCTCTCTGCTACCCTGTTTTGTACACTATCAGGTTTGCAGGGATTCTCTGTATTGTTTTTGTAATAAATGGGTTGGTTTCTAGAAAAACCTTACTGTTGTAATCATTGTTCTTGGATCGTGGAGCTCTATCTGTAAAGACAAAAACAACTTTAAAGATGCCCTCTGCTTTCTCCAAGTTTACTGTAATTAGCAAGTTTAGTTAAGAGAAATGTTCTTTTAAGCTCCTGTTATGTTCTTTTCCAATTATTGACTGCTTTCACTATATGTGTACTTAGTACTGGTTCATTCCTTTACTATGGTGAAAATGACAAGTTTTGTTAATATCAGATGGAAATTGTGGTTTTGGATAAAGTTCTTCAAATTGATAACGGTGTGTGATTTTTCATTTTGTTCTCAGTTCGCTTGAGAGTAGTTCGAAGTCTGGAATCGCAGTTATTTGATTATTACCTCCAGTGGTACTCTGACACCACTTATTTCTTGCAATTTACAAACCTGCATGATCGGTAGTCTTGGGAAATGATCTCTATTGAATGTATGGCATGGAATTGTGGCTGTTTCTACAGAAATGCATTTACCAGCTCTCAAAGTCCAAGAAGTGCTTCAACACATCTGGGAGCCCAAAAAAAAGGTTTTGTTTTCTTCAAACATTAGCTCAGAATTCCTTACCCCATGAGCTGCTCTCTGCTGGTTCTCTCCTCAGCTGAGCTTGGCCATCCTGACCCCCAGAGCTGTGCAGGGGCCTTTGTGGCTGTGGCCCCAAAATCCTGACCAAAGGCTTCTGGGGAATTTAAGGGGGCACCAGACCTTGCTGCAGGATGTCCAGCAAGCCTCACCAAGGCAGATAGTGGCAGTAGGAAAAAAGGAAAACGTTTAGCTCTGCTAATGCAATACAGCATACAGATTATTATGGGCCTTTCCTTATGATCCTCCTAAAGGGATGCAACGAGGCAAGTTGAGTTTAGATCTGCTGAAAGAATGGCAAAAGGGCATGCTAAGAGACCTCTTAAGCACAACTTAAAATTTAAAAAATTATTTACCTTTGAATGTAGCAAATTCAGTTCATGAAGATGCATGAACCAATCCTAATAGAAAATCTCACAAAAATTCACTTAAAAATACAAATAAAATGCATGTTTTATGTAGCCCCAGTCTTTATCAATCTAGCAACATTACATATTCCAGAATTTAGCCATCAGAATGTAGGGCAGTGTAATTGCTACACTACAGCAATATCTAATTATAATTCATTTTTCCATTGCAACTGTGGAATCATGCAAGTCACATTTCTGTTCATTTCTGAATTCTGCAAAATATTAAGAAATGAGTATAATCTAGAAATGGAAGAGAATGTTCTTCTCAACAGTCATTTAAAAATTCAGCTATGTGTGTTCAGACTGATAAAACCAATTGAAATTGTCAGCACTGTTTTTTGCACAGCATTATCAATATAAACAAGCTGTCTGCTAATGTAAATTGCTCTGCAGTGAGACTAACAAAGAACATCATTCTTTTAGCCCAAGAGAGCCTGTCCACTATAGCATTTCAACTGACATATTTTGCTGTGTCTAATGCTACATTACAGTTTTCTTTAGGATAAAAATAATGAATTCAAATCTGACCAAATGGCTTTAACTGCAGCAGGCAGTGGATATAGGTGAAGTTCTTCTATGAGCAACCTGCTATCTATTTCACTGCCTCCTGTCTTAACAGAAGCATTGGACTCAAACAGGAGCTTGCCTTTTGCTATTGCTTGCAAAGGCATTATTCTGAGCTAAGCAAATCACCCACAAAATTTGTATTCCATTTTGTAAAGACAGACCTTGTGATTCTGAATACATGAGATCAAATAACTCCTGTATTTCCCTTACATATTCAGACAATCCTTGCTCATTAGAGGCAAGAAAGACACTCCTTTCATGAAGATTTTTTTGTGATTTCTGTTTGGAATTACAAGCTTTTGATGCCTACAGATGTTAGTTGGGTATAGAAAAAAAGGCTTACTGCTCTCTGAATTTCCCTAGTGACTCCTTAAAGGATAGGTAAAGTGATTTATGATTCCCAGGGCCTTCAGTGTAGCAAACAATTTTAAACAGAATTCTATTTTCTTAGCAGCTCAGCTCTTCTTCCAAGCGCCTGGTGCTTTTAATTTATTTCTTTAATCTCTCTACTCTTTCATTTCTTACCTAGTGTGAATACCCAAACTCTTTTGATCTTTATCAATATTTATTACTTGAAAAGACTTTGAGTAAATATACCTCAAAGTCCTCTGCAATAACAGCTGATGGAAACAAAATAATTTAAAAGTACTTATTTCTTTCACCTTTTGGTAAAACTAAGCACCCCATTCATTCCTTTGAAAGTCTCATGCTCTGTGTTTTTTAAATAATTTTTGTGACCACACCAGCTGCTCTTAGCCAAAATCATTTCTATCTTCTGTGCAACCTTCCTTAATAATTTCTGCTTACTATTTACTTGACTTTGTTTCAGGCAAGTCCTATCTTTTGAAGTACATCTTGACTGGACTTTCCTAAAATCAATCTCAGACTTTGACCTTGTAAGAATTTTCCTTACCTTCCTATTTCTTTTATAGTTCAAGGATATGTAGGACTCAATTCTTAAAGTTGTTGTCCCCCTTGCCTCGCTTCTGATTGTAGGGTACTCTAGATGAAACCTTAATTTTTCCATCTTCCAATCACGATCTAGAAATTCTTCTTGTTCTTCAGGCAATTTTGGGAAAAAATACATTCTAAATGTGAAAAAACAAAATAAGCAAACATAAAACTTAACAACATTTTGTCCTATTTCAGAATAGTTTTGTCTAGCTTTAATGCTATCTATAAGATTTTGAGACCTCTGACATGACAAGAATCAGAGCATTTTTAGTGCAGTACAATGGAGCATCATAACTGCAAACAGCTTTGGACATTCACATGCTGAAATTTTCAATATAAACTTGCCACTGAAGCAATTTTGAAATATATCAGTATGTGAACAGCACACTGTGTCAGATTATGCTGTATTTTTTTTATAATCTATTATCTGTTCTGTGATAAAAACAGCTCATGGGATGTGTTTTAATGTGTGTTCAAGTGCCGAGTTAAGAATGTTTTCTGCAGTGAGGCTGATTTAAGTTAGATGAGAACCATCCATACTTTATAACTCGACAGCAGTCCTCAGTGCTTCTATACTTCCTCTGCTTTAATTCTTGCTAAGTGGGGAAGAGCTGTCTCAGAAACCTGATGCACCATGAACAAATTACTTAGGGATCTACAAAGTTCTGCTTTTAAACTGACTGATTATCTGATCAGCACAGGAAATTGTCACAAGTGCTCACAAAACCCCAGCAGGGCTGCTCTGACGAGGAGCTGCTGCGGGTTTGTGTGCAGCCTGGGGCTGGGAATGAGGGCTCAGTGCTGGCTCCTGGCTGGGGCTGTGCAAGGGCAGACACTGGGCAGCCTCACAGAGCTGACCTGGGGCCTTGCCTGGAGGTCACCCCATCTTCCCTGCTCACATAAACCCCATGACTCACTCCAGGGAAATAGGAAGTGCCTCCTTCAAACCTGCCTGGTAAGAGACTTCCATTGTAGCACATCCATTCTAACAGGAAAGGACCACGGGAAAAGAATATCTGTTAAATCAAGTGGTGGAACAATGTTTTATATTAAAATAAAGCAGCACCAAAAATCCCCATCAAAACAAAAACAACAAAGCAAATTTGGCATAGAAAAGAGGATAATGTCTCTCAAGCCACTTGACTATTTCCTCCATGCTATAATACAAGCCACGGAAAATGCTATCACATCAGATAATCAGAACTAGAATGTGGGGCCATTCCACAACTGGAAATTAAAAATCCAAATATCAGGAGTCTTTTTCCTGTACTGCAGCTGTCAATTGCCTATTCCATGCACATCTCAGTTACAAAATAATAGCATAATAGCAAGATTTAATAAGGAAAAAACAAAAAAACCAAACAAGCCAGCTCAAAACACAAAAGAAAACAAAAGAAATACAAACAGGGAAAAAAAAACACTAAAAAACCTTAGACAGTTTCTGAGCACAGAAAGGCAAGTTTTGCCTGGAGGCTTTATTCTGACTGTCCCCTTGAAGGATAGACTGTGCTTTTTGTAGCCTGCTGGAAGGGCAACTCTGGCAGGTCCAGGAGCAATCCTGTGACTGACACTTCAATGGCAAGAGCGACTTGGCCATGACTTTGACTTACCCTCTGGACACCACTGATGGACTTCACCTTCCAAGGGACTTCACTTCCCATTCCTCATGCATCTCCCACTTAATGTTGCAAGTTTTTCATAACAAAGATTGTAAAATAAGATTGTATTTTCATAACCAGTTAAGTATCATGTCATTGCACATTTCTCCCACTTTATTTAGCATACCTACAACCATGTTAGTTTATCCTGATGTGTTTGCCTCACATCAGAATTAAGATTTCACTGAAAAACTGCCAGAATTAATATCTCAAGTCTCCTCTGTGAAAACTAATGCAACCTAAAGACTGATTATTACTTGTTCACCTTGAAGTCTTTGCAGCTGAAATTTTTGGTAGCATAGGTTCAGCTAATGATAGGACCCATATGGTTAACAGCTCAGGTTAAATGGAAAATGTGATCATTTCTGAAGCATTTCTTGAAACTTGAGGCCAAGTCAGCTGAAAAGTTCTTAGCTGGTCTAACTGGTTTTCACAGTGTCAATTTGAGATTTCTCTTTCCTGACCAACTTGAAAAGTGTAATCACTTGGCTGGGGATATTTGAAGGCAATAAGTTTTTTTCATGCAAAATAGCTCTCACCTTCTCTGCCTCCTTCTGATTTCGATTCTCACTTCATCTCAGGGAAGGTATTTAAGAGTTAGCATCCATCCCACTTACCACTATGGAAAAAAAACGGGCTAGGAGAAGACATGAAAACCTTTAAATAACTTCAGTTGTCTGTTCATCAGCTGGAAATCTGCACAGCATTTTCTACGAAATTTGAAGTGATCACAGTGGCTGCATTAATAAACTCTGTCTGCAAAACTGCACATTAGTGCTTTTTGTCTAATCCCTCTTAAAATATGCAATTGGAGAAATAGTTTAAGACTTGTCTACTCCCAGCTGTTTCCTAACCACTAAAACACTTGGATTTGCTCTCTTGTCCAATTAATCTCTCTTTAGGGCCTAAGCACTAAAATGGGAATATGGCAAACAGTATTCTACAGCTCAGTGCAGTCTTGGCCTCAGAAATATGAGTTTGCCTCCCCATGTGCAGAAGGTGAATCTGAGCTTTCTCCTCCACAGTCAGGTAAGTGCTCACTCTGACAATGACTGCTGGGCATTGCTGGGGGAGGAGAAGGAAGGAGAAAGAATATAATACCTTAGTCTTTCATGGTTAATTAGTTCTATGGTGCACTGAATCTCACAGATGAAATCTGTCGTTCATGGAACACAAGCTGCACACTTGGGGTCATCAGAAGAGCTTTCCCTTGGGTGGTATCCCAAAGCCAGCTTTAAGAACCCACAGATATTTGGAGAGTTCCCAGGTTAGACCACTTCCAGGAGAGATTTAAAGGTTTTACATTTTGAAGTTTTGGGAAATTTGGAGCTTTGGGGTTCTTTTTGGTTGGTTGGCTGTGATTTTTTAAAATGGAAAACTAATGACAAAATTCAGAAACTTAGCTTTATTATGGAACTCTTTTTAAGCCACTTGGATGCCTAAGTCTTATCTATTGATAGATTTATACTTGAAATTCATTAAAAATTGGTACAACTTCACAACTGGTTTGATTTCTGTCACTGTTAGGATATTCAGTTGTATGTTTTTTTCCAGTGAACAATATTATTTATAAGCATGTTACCTCTTCAGGATGGAAATCTTTCTTATAATAGGATTCAAGACAATATGATTTTGGAGTAACAGATTTTAGTGTCTGTGCAAAGGTTTTGTTTAATTTAATTGGCTTAGTGCAATCTGTCAGGCTGTCAGAGGATGGCATCATGGTTTCTGTAAGTGGAATTTAAAGAAACTAAAGGAGATTTCTGAAAGGAAACTGTAAAAAATGTCTTCTTCCAATGAGAACTGAAGCAATTCTTCTGATTGTTGGATTTTCATTTGCAAAATGCCATTCCATGTAAACTTTGCAGTGTCTGTATCTCCAGTTCCTTAGTTTTAGAAACAAGTTAGCTTGGCTATGAGGTACTGATATAAGTTAGAAATGGTATTTCTTCTTTGCTATGAAATCAGAGGCAAAATCCTTACATGCTTCCAAGAAAGAACAGCCTCTAAGCCTCTATTGCTTAATTTTCCAGATTCAAGGCTATCCATGTTCCTTTTTTCCCTTGACCTACAATATTACCTCAACACATTACAATTTATAAAAATTATTTTTATTCTATAGTGATATTTACTTACCTTCTTTTTTCTCTCCTGTCTTGTTTAACTTATATTACTGCACACACCACAAATGCCTTCCATTCTTCAAAGATAATTTGACCCTGGATAAGCACATGGCTTTCCCTGGACAGCTGCAAAGCTGAGACATGAGATTGAAGTATTATTCCTAATGAAAAGCATCTAAGACTGGACAATCTAAATCTAAAGTGATATTTTTCCTATCTTGTTTGAGAGACCAGTAGCTTTGAGATAATCATAACCAAAGCATTTCCCTTCTGTTGCATCTGTAACAAATAGTGTGTAATGTAATATTTTAGCCTTGAGACAGCATTAGAACACTCTGCTGGAATGCTGCATTATCTACCATGAACAAATCCTTATATCACATCACAGTTGCAGTGACTGATGAGTCTTTTTCTGTATGGGCTATGAAAACATGATTTATATCCCATCTGTTCACCACTACATGAGGAATTCACAGAAGGCACTCGCCACCCCCCTCACTGCTTGCTTTATCCTAAGTCACCTAGGATACAGTCATGTTAGTTATGTAGAGATGAATCACCGACTCGAAATAGATATTGAAACAAAAATATACTGCTTTTCTTCTCCTAGATTCATTTTTCAACACAGTGTTGCTTTGAAAAACTATTCCTGCTCAATAAATGTCACTCACTTACGGAAAAGATTCGGCACTGTTTGGAAATTTGTGCTCTATTTATATATAAGATCCAGTAAAATAATCACAGTGTCCTCTGGCTTTGGAATCCTTTTAAGGATTCCTCTGAAATATTGTTGAATGTCTATAACACAGCCTTGAAGCTTTCCTCTCTTGTGCAGTTTAGAAACACAGAAAAGTTCTTTTCAGTGGCTTCCTTTGTAGTTTGCTGAGAATCACTGAAAGCAAGGACATGAGAATTTGGTTTCCGTTATTCAAAATAGCATCATAATCTACTGATTGGAGCAAATTGAGCAATATTTTCAGCAGATAATATCTGCTGAAAAAGATAATCTTACTCATCTTCTCCACACACATTTCAAATGATTGTACCCAGTGCAATGCTCGCTTCAGCAGGGTCTTTCTTGATTAGGGCCACTAATAGTAAGCTCAAAGTCAGACCCTTTATTCCACATACCACCCAGAAAATTTCTAAGTGCATGACTGAGAGGAAAAGGATTCTCCCAAGTTATTCTTTAGCAAGCTCAAAACCCAGGGGAATTAGAAAATCTTCCCTTTTTGCATTGCCATGATACCTGTAAATGTTTCTATTTGCAGAACAGTGACTCAGCTTTCCCCTTTTGAATCAACATATTAAAAGAGTGAATCTGTTTCTCACATCCTGCGAGTACTTTTCCTCCTTTGGTATGGAAACCTACATCCCTGAAGGCAATGGGAGGAAAATTGTCTGCATAAGGATATGAGAACTGCTGTTTGCCTCACAAATAGATGCCTATTGTCCTTTAGTTACTTCATATTTTTGAAACAACACACCCCAAGACTAGTGGGCCTTGAAAGAAATTTGCTGTTATGTTTCCTGTCGCCACTATTTGACACTGCTTTCCCACTTTTCCATGAGTGATATCCTGTCTCACTAGGGCAAGAAATAAAAAATAACAGGTTTCCTTTTTCTGGTGTTTCCCATCAAAAGAAATAGCATCTTAGTGGACATTATATCTCTGATCAAGCTTTTTCCTTGCTTTTTAAATTTTCTTTTAAAAATATATTCAGTGCATCTTCTGTTTTTTGTTTGTTAACAAATCATATTTGTTTTCGGATTCTTTGTTTTGGGGGTTTTTTTTAGGGGGTGGGGGGATGCTGTTTGCAAGGGAGTTTTTGTCACCTTCTTACAGGATATTTGCTTTTAATTTTGGTCCCTTTCTATGTGTGAGATTTCATTCTACAGTTTGGTAGTCACCACTTAGGAAGCCTCAGAATCTTAACTCAATGAGTCGGAGCTCTTATCTTAAATCTATAGTGATCATTGTAGTGAGACCCACTTTGAGGCATTTGGGGTTCTTTTGTTTATTTGCTTTTCCTTAAATCTACAGCATCCACAACAAACCTTCAATTTTAGGTCCCTCCCAAATGAAATAATCTATTCTAATATCTCGAAAAGAGTAAGAAGACTCTATGCTTCAGGATCTCTTGATTATTGGTTCAGGGTTGGTTTTTGTTTTCATCTTCATTCTTTTCATTTCCATCACCTCTCCTATGAAGACAGATTGAGAGAGTTGGTGTTGTTAAGCTGGAGAAGGCTCCAGAGAGACCATACAGCACTTTCCACTCCCTAAAGAGGGACCTACAAGAAAGCAGGAAAGGGACTTTTTACAAGGGCAGATAGGGGATGAGAGGTAATGGCTCTAAACTGAAACAGTGTAGGTTTAGATTAGATAGATACTAGGAAAAGAATCTTTCCTGTGAGGATGGTGAGGCACTGGCAGAGGTTGCTCAAAATTTTGGATGCCAGGTCTCTGGAAGTTCAGGGCCAAGCTGAATGGAGCTTTGAGCAACCTGATCTAGTGGAAGGTGCCCCTGCTTATGGCAGGAAGATTGGAAATAAATATTCTTTAATGTCCCTTTCAAACCCAAACAATTCTATGATTCTGTGATTAAATATGTTGGGCATTAAAAAAATGAAATAAAAAATTGTAATTTCAGAATCAGCAAGACTGCCATTTCCACCCTCGATGAGAAATCTGAGACTTTTTGCTTATTGTCAAGTGTAAGTGAAGAGAAATAGGAGACAAGCTTCTTCAGAGATATATTTAGTGTAGGAACCTGACTATGCAGAAACATCTTGGTAAATTATCATTAAACAGGCAAAACGGTGCTGGGCAACAAAGCCACATTAGTGGAATTAGTTAAAAATAAGTTTTGTCTGCAACACAACAAATTATCAACAAGACAGATGGCCAAAAAGAGGAAAATCAGAATTGTTTCCTCTGGGACTGGATTTCTGAAAATAAACACTCAGTCTTGTCCCGACTTTGTAACAGAAAATAGAATTCAATAGCATGGAGGAAACTGGAGAATCACACAATAGCAATGCAGTGTTTGAAAGTGCAGCAATATGAGGGAGGGGAGCAATAATGACAATTGCTCTTCAGGTCTGTGCTGAAAGCAGACTGAGAGGAAGTTTGGTCTGCCAGAGAGGCAGAGGCAGTCTGGGTGCTGGGAGCCCTTGGCCTTTCTGGCTCCTGTTTACTCCTCATGGCTCAAGCAAACATTGAATCCCCCTGTTTATACACTGCTTCCCAAGCCATAGCTCTGCCTGGGAGGAAAAAGTGATCAAGGTTTTCATCATATTTTAAACAAGAAGGGAGTTGGCAAATAGTTTTTCAATGCCGGCATGGTGATGTAATGAATAGCTCCAAGAGAACACTCTGTGGTGGTGGTGGAGGTTACAGCTATCAAAGAACAGGGAACACCTGTCACTTTCATTTTAAATGCTTATTTTTAGCTTATTTTTAAAGAATTCTATAATTTTGTTTAAAGGCTTTGATTAGTTTTGTCACCACATTTTCCAGAAAGACTCTGCTTAATTTCCCCATGCTTATCCAGTGAAACTTTGACCATGCTGAATGAGGGTGTCTCCAGATGAAAAGATCATTTTGTTAGCACAGATGAAATGGCTGCTCTGGGAAAGTCTTCAGCCCAAGGAATCTTGAGTGTGCCTAATTATATGGATGGAACTGCCCAAAAGACTACTTAGGTCCCCACAGATTTTGGAGACATTTCTAGGCCTTTCCATGTAGGAACAAGTTCATCTGTGAAAGTTGAGATGAAAATCTTTTCTTAGGAATAGAGTTTAGACACATATGGGTCCCTAACACTCTGAGCCCAGAGATAAAAATCTGTCTACAAAATTCTAGGGCATACTGAGGCTTCTTCATTGTTACCAATGCAAATTCTGATGCTAATAAAAACCATTTAGCTTTGTTGAGCAATTATTGAGCTCCTTAATAAAGTGCTTGTCAAAAGAAGAGATTTGGCCAGAGTACCATTTAGCCTTACTTACCTTACAGCAGGGGACAAAATCTGCTGACTAAATTGCTCACAACAGGCCACACACAGCAGCATAACCTGGTCTAATCCTCCAGGCTAAACGTGGATGAGGAAGAAACAAAGGAGCTGAATACCACAACTGCATATTATCCAAAAGGTGTCCTCTAGCAGGGAAATTCTTCACAGAGCTGGAGCTCAGGGGAGGTGGGACAGGACTGCCCAGCCACAGAGCCACCACCATATCTCACCACCAGGAGCAGATGTGCTGGACTACACTGAGAAAAGGGATGGTCAGCCCTTCTGGTGTGTGAGCTGAAATAATCAGTGAGCATCATGAGGGTGGTCACCAACAGTGCACATTTCTGCCTGCTTTGTGCAAGTTTCAGACACCACTGACCCTCAACGACGTAAGTACATGGTGAAAATGAAAAATAAATTACCAGCTCTTTGGTCCTTCCTTTACAAATTATACTTAGACAAATTTATGAAAAAGAATGTCACTTGCAGTGCTATTCACTTACTTCAAATACTGCGGACAGGAAGTTGTGTTTGCAGTGCTTTTATTTCACATGTAAAGGATGACCTTGAGCTCACCTCCCTGTGGGGATGAGGAGGAGGCCATCACCTCCCTGGTGCTTGGCTCTGTGTCCAACCTGCTGCTGCACATTATCACTGGCAGATGGTCACACCCTGGGTCTGCCCTGTCACACTCACACAAATCACCTCACCTGCCTTTAGGTCACAGCCCTATGCTGCCAGAGAGTGGCAAACACCCCTCTCCTGTTACAATATCCCTTCCCCAGAGGAAGGGCCCTGGGGCCACGCCAGAGCCTGGGGAAAGCAGAGGTGGGGTCACTTGTTTCCTCTGCTCCCTGTGTGCTGCAGCCTAACCAAGCACCCCTGTTTCCTGGCAGCACACAGTAGGGCTGGACTGCATCATGATTAAAAAAACTTGACTCTTCAATTTAGTGATAGATAACACTTAAAATACTTAAAAATATGAGCTGGTGAAATAATACATCACAATATGAGCTGGTGAAATATTAGAACTCATTTAAATCCCAAGCCACTTTGGGGGAAACAAGCTCTGTACATTTGCTTGTAGTTGCTATAAACACCTCAAGGCTGCCCAGCTCCTGGGCATGGCAAGGGGAAGCACATACCTTTCTCACAAATGCACATCCCCTGCTTCACCATGCAGTGAAACACCCTTCCTGCCAAAGGGTGTTTTCAGCACTGCTTGGAATTTATCCCATGCTTTTAATCTGGCCATAAAAAACAGCATTGCATTTGTCTCTCTCATCTCTGAATGTTGTTTATACTCACTTGGATGCAGTGAAGGCTGGCTAGTCCATCTGGATTTCTTCCCCTGCTGCTTTTCCAGGGCAATTAATAAACTCTATCCTGTTTACTGATCCCAGTATGAACCCCCAGAACCAGGGAGCTGTGGTGATTCACAGTAGTTGTTTTGAATTCAGTGAGGCTGAAAAAAAATGTACCTGCATTCCCAATACTTCCTAAAGAGGAATGAAATGCTAGTGGCTCTCAAGAGGAGTCAGGACCCTGCCTCTCTTAACTCAGTGAGGCCAAGTGAGCAGAAAGATGCACCTATGGCATTTAATAGTATGTAGGATACTGAAGAGAGCTTGGACCACATCTGGGCCTTTCCAGCCATGGGCTCAAAGCTCTCAGCAATCCAACAGACTTATTTTCATCTAAATATTTGAAAGGTCTCTGCATCTAGTGAGCTGAGCAGTTGTAAAAACCTGGGCACTTGTCTTGGAGCACTTGGTAAAAGTGTGCAAGGGCCTTTTCTGATAAGAAGCCTGTATGAATACCTGTGTACATATAAATGCATGTGCCAGCAATTGCTGCAAAGACAAAAATTATGATACTTCTGAGTTTTATTTCGAACTTGGTAAATAGATGCAGAAATCAGAGCATAAACCACTGTATTAGGCTAAAAACCTGTCACACATGAGAGTGGTTTTTGTGAGGCACACCTATCTCCTACTTACTTGTATAGAGAAGCTGCCCTGAGAAGTATTCTTCTTGGCTGGAGTCTATGAAAAATTAAATTTAGTTCTCTAAGCAAGAGGAGGCAGGAGTGTGGGCTGGTTACTCTCAATTTCCTGGGGGAGATTCCTAGGCAGAGTCTTTGTCCTGTTTTAGTGAGAATGGCCAGACTACTGGGTATTTTTATATGTCAGAAACTAATCCTAGCACAGTTTATACATACTAAAGTACTGTCAAACAGTACCACAAGCTAATTCATCCCAGCAGTCTCTCTAAAAGAGGCTGCCATGATACAGCCAGACCCTGCAGTCACATCTGTGCTGCACATTGCAG
Organism: Molothrus ater; assembly: GCF_012460135.2. Classification (NCBI taxonomy): domain Eukaryota; kingdom Metazoa; phylum Chordata; class Aves; order Passeriformes; family Icteridae; genus Molothrus; species Molothrus ater. The sequence goes on from NC_050483.2 coordinate 48,494,284, forward strand.
GGATGATGTCAGGCACAAGCCACATCATTCCAGAAACACCCTTTGGAAACTTATCTAAAATAATCCTAAATCAAGTACAGCAGCACAACATTTATTAAATCTGATGATTACTGTCAAAGAAACCTGAAAGATCCTGGTAGGGTTATGTGCTTTCCCGCCCACTGTCCATTGGAGAGGACCAGATGGAAGCCACGTTGCTTCCTGAAGAGATGGGATGGAAGCTGCTCCCCTTCCTGGGCTAATCTAGACCACCAACAGCCAGTGGGAGCACACCTGCCTGGTGTCAGAGTCACCTCTGCTCACACAGCTTTACACCCCTGGCTCTATAGCAATTAAGGCAAAAGGAGAAGCCTCAGATGGATTTGGTGGCCCAGTTGGACACAATCTAGTTAGGAGTCTGTCCTGGGGTCAGCAACATGGGTCTTCATGAAAAGTCCCTTCTTTAGAGCCAATGATGTGGTAACTCTTCTGCAAACAACAGGGGAGCAAAGAACTGCCTTGGATCCAGACAAACACAGACACAGTTTCTTGTTCTCATTTGAAATGGAAATTTAAACACAGATGTTTAGATAGACACTCCTCTAGCAGCTTCTTGCTTGCTGCTCACTTTCACTTAAGCCTTTTATAATTTAAAACATATTTGAGGCTTCTAATTACTCAGGAATGCTTTCCATTACAGCTGTCCTGAAGCTCTGTCCCTCTGAATGTCCTCAGTAACCCTGTGAAGGCTGTGGTTCTTATCCCTTCTGTTCTCCTCTGCTACAGGCTTTTCTTCCCAGTATGAATTTGCACACTGCAGAAATGGTCTTTTGTTTTCCAAAATGCACCATAATGTAGTACAGTTCAACTGAGCTGAGCAGGGATCTCAGGCCTTGGGAACCATGACTGCAGGTGCTTTCCAGCCCAGGAACACATCTCTGTGTGAAAATGCTCAGCACAAAATGTCCACATTGTGTGAAAATAAGTAATAAAGGATAAAGTTTGGATGGATTATTTTTAGATTTGTCCACAAAGACAATGAAACATATAGTAATTTTTTTTAAGTGTCTGGTCTAAATACCAATTGCTGGAATTATAAATAAAAAGAAAAAAACAATCCCAAAACAACTCTTAGAAATAGATTGAAGTAAAAAAATAATTACATTACTTGGGTATAGTTATTTTCCACTAGTGCCTATAGCATATGCATTCATGGGGACGGATTTATTTAGAGGTATTTAGTAAGGTTATAGAGATACAGAGATCAGTTTAAGAAATCCTAAAACTGCTTCAGTTCAGAAGAATTTTCCACACATTGACTGTTCTTATTTTATTCTGTAAGCTCAGACCACCAGCCAGTGCTGTGGACAGAATAAAGGCCTAGATTGACTTTTGATTTGAAGCTGCACACCACTTTTCCTGCTCCTGTGTGCACCCCCTGCTCTGGCTGCTCCCCAGTGTTTATGAGATACAGCAGCTCCATCCCTTCCTCACAGATGCAGAGCAGCTTGCATGGGAGAATATCAAAGTGTTTTGAAAAACTCAGGTGTGTGCAGGAGTTGGCCAAGAACCATCTCCATTTTTCAGCACCATGACAGAGGAGTTAGAAAGTTTCAATTGCAGAATATCAAATCTCCCCTTATGACCAGCCATATCTGAATAAAACAAGATTAAGCTGCAACTAAATCTTTATTTTGTTCCAACAGCCCTAGGGAAAAGTATTCTGCTTGGATGGAAACCCTAAGTGTGGGAGCATGGATCAGTAAAACAAACTGGGTAAGGGAGCAGGGAGAAGATAACACTTGGAAAGGGGAATAATAAGAAAACAGAGACTTTTCAGTATTTTGTAGGTATTTTCTTCTTTCCTGGGTGAGGCACCCCCTAACTAGGTGCAAAGTGGTGCTGAAGCTGGGAGCACAATTTCCCTGGATTTCTCATTTTGTCAGGGTGGGAGATAGGTAAGGTTGATGCAGAATCTCAGCAAGCAGCAGCACTGAGGCAATGCTCTGAACTTACAGAAAACATGAAGGGACCTGCAGTCAGAGACCTTCATCCCTGCCATCAAGAGCTGTGACTCTTCAAAGGAAGGTAGCAATATGTATATGACCTGTACACAGGCACTACTTGTGTACTAAACACAAATAAAAGCACACCTCAGCCTACTGGGCAAACAAACACAAAGGCAAAATATTATTTCTTTTTTTTTTAAAGCAGGAAAGTCAAATCAGAAATCCTAGTTTGGGGGGAATACTTGGCAAAATGAAAGACATTTCTATTCTGATTATCCTTACTAAGACAGGAACAGTTCTGTAGAAAGGTGATTTTCATGATCAGCAAAGGCACATGAGGAAATGCAGCTACCATGGTTAAAGTGTTTCTTCTATAGGAACTTAATTTATTCAGCCAAAGTGGTATCAAGAAAAATAATGTGTCTAACATGCTCTTTTGCTTCTATGAAGCAATGTCACAGTAAGAGGAATTACTAGCAAACACACACCAACCAACTTTTTTTTCCTGTATCAGGCACACAGTTGTAGCTATAACACACATTTCCTTTTAGCTGCAAAGCATTTACAGTTTGCTCTTAATCAGATTTTCCTTCAAAAAAAGAAATGAGTAAGTAACAGACAAAAGTTCATGAACTCAAATCAGTGGTGCAAATCTCTTCGTTAAAAATCCGTTGAACTTTGCTGAACTTCCAGATTTGAAGTGTAATTTGATTTACACTGTATCATTTCTAGTGCTGCTGAGTGCAGCTGTGACACTGACACAGACCAGAGGCACACAAAGTGCTGTTTGGGGGAGCAGAAATAGTTTTATAGGAAGTGTGATAAATAAAGCTTTGCTTTAAGTTTTTAGTCTGAAGATCATTTACTGTCTATTTGAGACATTTTCCCATTCAGATGATTAAATGCATATTGGTCAGATCCCAAAAGACAGAGAATCATTGCCTTGGCCAGTTCTACACTGGAGTTGACCTCGGTACAGCAAGCTGTACAAGCAGTTCTCAAAGGAGTCTGAAATTTGCATGTCCAAGTCCTTCATTTTGCATTCCACAGGCACAAAAAGCCATGCATGTGCCCAGCCCAAAAGCACCACATTTAATACTGGTATTAGATAGGAAACAACTTCTTTCAAAGATAGTTGTAACAGCTTTAGTTGTTAGTGCATCACATTTTTCTCACACTGAAATTTCTGAAAATCAGTATTTTAAGATAAAGGATAGATTGAAAATAGAAGAATTACCTCGACTATGCAGAAAGAATATTCTTGTCCTCAAGCTCAGCTCCAGCATATCAACTATTATCAACTTGAAATTTATTTTCCATGTTTCTGATGGAAGTATTAAAATATTAATGATTTCTTAGCTGTTAGTTGCTTGTAGTGTGATGAATTATTTCAATGGAATTCTGTGTCAGTCTTCCACTTTGATACATGCAAACTGATTTTATTTTATGTTCAATTATGCAGTGGAAACCCATTCTTCTCATTGCTTATGAGGGTAGAAAGGAAGAGAAGATTTGTCCAAGTGATCTTTAGGAGTGTCAGTACCCACCCTTCCCATGACAAGCACGCAAGGGAGTGCTATGGCAGATTATCCTCAGCATTGCTTTTGAAGCAAACTGCTGCACAATTCAAGTGGCTCACCTTGGGAGCACCAAGCAGAGAAGCCTTAGAGTGCTACCTCAGACTGAGTCACAGCAAGACACCGCTCTACCCTTCCAGGCACTGTTGTTGCTTTCCTTAAAAATAGTTACTGAGACCGTGCTGCAAAATGGATACAGCTGCATGCACAGCAAAGAGCAGAGCTCAGTCATAGCAGACTAAGGCTCAGCCCCCAGTGACACAGACCATGCCAAAGCCATCTCAGAAGGAGAAATCACTTTCAGTAGAAAAGCAACTGAAAGGAGTCAAAATCATGTGTTTTACCAAGTAGCTAGGATGTAATAAAATACCATACCCATCACAAAATAACAAAAACTTCACTGATAATCTACAACAACAAAAAGGTAATGAGCCAAAATTATCATATCAAGTCATAAGACTTCCCTCTCTGCTTTTGTGCTGGTTTGCCATATGGAAGCCACAGAAGGAACATACTGATGTTTTACTGTATGTTTTTACTATGCACTCAAGGAATATGGAGAGCATTGAGGAAAGCTCCAGACACAACTTGCTACCAACAACAGATGATGTACATTGTCAGGGTCAAATGGCAGAAAACTGAAAGACATTTGCAAGCCTTGCACATTCCTTTTAGAACATAGCAACCCTCCAAATAATCTAATTATTCCCTATGGTTGTACTATATTTGCTTGAAATACTTGCCCAAAGTAAATGCATGGATTAATGCTTATAGAGGAAGTCACAAGTAAGACTGAAATAATCTCACCAAAATCTGAGGGCACATTTGAACACAATAGTATAATCGATTCTCCATGGCTGGTGCCAAGATTTAGAATACATTATCTTAGATTAAACCAAGTATCACAAATTCAAGCCTTGGAATATAGAAATTCTGTTATTACAGTGCTGAACTGATGGAAAACACAATGCAGCAACAAGTATAATCTTTTGGTTTAGAAGCTAACAAAGCTACAAGCACTGAAAATACATCTACTGGGTAAAGAATGTTTCTGATTTAACTTTTGTTGGTATCAGTAACTATGCCCTGCAGACCAACTCCCAAGTGCAAGGCATGAAATAATCTTTAGCAATTAAATTTAAATCTGACAATAAATCATTTTAGAAACATTCTTCTTGTTCACATGGGAAAATGTTGCTGAAAAATCTTGGTCATAAAGACTGCATGTTTGCAAATTGATCCTGAAGTGGGGGAAGTAAAGAGTCAGCCAGTGGGGAGGTATTCTATAGGGCTCAGTTTAACAGAAAGCACAGTGGATAACCAGAGCTAGTTTTGCAGTTAGCTCAAGTAACAAGGGCTACACCAGTCTGGATGAGACTGTTCTTATCTTCATCTTGTCTTCATCACCTGTTCATGATATACAAAAAATTGACACTCAATGTTAAAGAAATAAATAATTTTTATAAATTATCCATTTCATAGTCTTTAGCATTTATCAGTTGAGATATTTTTTTCTCATCAGGAGCACTGATACAGCTTCTGAGCAAAATTCTTTGGCAGCTTGAAAAAAACAAATCAAACAAAACCTGAAGACAGGATCCATTTTAATTTAAACCAAGGAAACTAAATATTTGGAGAAAAAGGGAAAAGATATTTTTTTCTCCAGGAAGTAGTGAGAGGCAGTGAGACACAAATTGCAACTCTTTATAATTTTGACTTCCCAGCTGTAACTACTCCAACTATTTTCTGACACCATAAATTACACATAAGGTACGAATACTTCGGCATTAAAATGACTGCTCCAGATCAGACAGAATGATAGAATCATAGGATGATTTGTGTTGGACCTTAAAGTACATCTCATTCATTTTTATTTCTCAGGTTCTTCACTGAAAGAGATTCCAACTTATTGATCCTTTAAAAATTCCTCCCTTAGAGAGGACTTTCAAGAACCATTTTTATATTACAAAACCTCATTCCAGATGAAACCTGGCAGTGTTCTGAATTCCAAAAGTGGAAATGAAAGCTTATTATTAAATGTGGATGCACCTTCATGCAGCTGGATATCCTGCCTAGTGTCCTGTATACCCTGAAGCACTTCTATCAACCCAGAAAAAAAAGAAAAAATCCATGTCAATAAAATCAGCTGACCATTTAGTTTAACTTTCAGTGTCAGAAATACTTGGCACACATATTTACAGATGGAGGACTGGGCAGATTTCTCAAGTAATTAATTTGGAACCTCTTCCTTTAACCATTCCCATTTTGCAACAAAAACTACAACATGAAGACTGTTTCATTTAACTTGGAAACAAAATGAATAAGGCACATACATGAAAATGCAGCCTGACATTTATTTACAATAAACAGAAAAATTTTAAAGAACACCACCAGTAATCCTTAGCTTCTTCACAAGTCACACAGAGGTTTTTGTCTCTTGCTGTCCCCCACTTATTGTAGAAAAGCCAGCAAGCACCACTCTGAACACAGCAAGGAGAACTGCTGCATCAAAACAGCTGGAAGCTGATTTTCCAAGACTGAAATTTCACATGGAAGTGCTCTCCTTAGCAATCCAAAAGTAGAATCCCGAAATCCAGGTCATATTTCATAACAAGGTAGACACCAGTTGTCCCAGTTTGGTGAGAAATCAGAACTTTTACATGTGATCAAAACTGCCAATAGTTCCTTGTTCTTCAGGTTCTATGAGAAAATAAAAACAGATCGATTAGGAGGGAAACCCCTTTGGTATTTTCAACTTTTAGGACTAAAGTATTTTTCTTTAATTTTTCTTTCCCTTCTTAAATGGGAACTAAATGTCATGTTAGGATTATTGAGGCATAGAGGACACACACAAAAATAAGAGTAGGCTGCCATTCAGTCTCAGGGACCTTTGGATGCTGAGAAGGCAGGACAACCCCCACCCCTTGGAGTCATCACTTACCTGCTCCATGTCACTGGGCCAGTAGAGCTGTGGACAGCTCCTCTTCCCCTGTCCCATTCCCAGCACTCTCCTTCACAAGAGCTCTCCTTTGTAGTTTGCATGTAACATAAGCTTAAAATTATTTGACAGATGAACAACAAACAAAAGCCTATTTTTCTCCTCCACATCAACACACATACTCTCTCTTGCTTTTTTTCCTTGCACACACCTTTCACATCTATTAACCATAAATATTTAATATTCACAGTGTGCTACAGAAAATTTTTTCATGGGGTCGTTAGCCATCACTTAAATGCCGCTCTGAAAAATAAGCTTGATTTAGAACTGTGTATTTTCTCAAAATCTATCTTTTATGAGCCTTCCCCACAAAACAGATCTGCTTATTAGAAGTTATGGTTCTTGCATGAGTTTTATTTTCTATATGGCAATCAAGTATGCGGAAGAGTATAGGCTTCCATTATTCACTGAAAAAACAACAGCGACTTAAAAGCCAACACACAAAACCTAAATGGAAAATACCCTCAAGTCCTAATACACCAGTGGGTTTGGAGGCTTCAGCACTTTTCTTATCTCAGACACAAAAACTTGTTGCAGCCTGGGGCAGACCAGGGAACTGGAAGTCCAGGATTAGTACTCAGTCCTGTAGCAGTGCTTGGCTGATCTCCCTCCTCCTCAAACATCTCAGGACAGCACACACATCTGTAGGGGGATACAATATAGGAAAATAAAGGTAGAATAGAAAGTAATCTTACCCCATAATGAATTGCAGCTGAGATAATTATTAGAGCTTGGGAACAGGCCTGAGTTTAACAGGCTGCACCTGTAGCCAATAAGAAGAGTGTTATAAAAGAGGGGATTGGTTGGCTGAGGGAACTGGAGTCAGTTGGCTGCTGTGAGGACAAGGAATAGTCAGTGCCTAGAGGAGCTGCCTGTGAGAAACGTCAAGGACGTACAAAACTCTAGCGATATGGAACTCTTGCAATGTGATGATAATAGAGTTCTTGCACTATAATGGCAACACACATCAGCAAAGGTACAAGGGAGGATGTTTGAGTACTCAGACTGTCTGATCCATTACATCCTCCCTTCCTCACCCCTGTAGCCAGCAGAGCAGTGATGCCCCAGAGTGCAGAGGGTGGGATCCCAGTCACAAGGATCCCGAGCACAGGGCCAGGCTCCCACCCACATTAAACTGCTTCTGAAGAGCTTCATGGCTGCAGCTTTCATAGCCAGCTCCCATGGTTACTGGCAGAAGAAGGCAGGGAATTGGAGAGGCCTTGTGACTAGGCTTCATTTTTTGAAATGTTGGGTATTAAGCACTCCTAATTTTCCTTCTCTTTGCCCTTGATGGAAGACATCCTTCCCTTTCCCCCAAGCTGCAGACCCCTTTGAGCTATTTCAATTGTCAAACAGGACAGAGGAACAGTGTATGAGAGGATGGTATGGAAGAAGAACCAAAAAGTAGAAGAGTGGAAGCTAGAGGACAGATGGGGCCTCAACAGAAGAGGTATCACAATAGATAGGATGAGGGAGGGAGAACAGAGCTAGAGAACATGGGATGTGAACAGGTTAGAAAAGGAGTGGAGTGCAGAGAAGAAAATCAAGGCTGGCAGGAAAAGGAAGGGAAGCAACCTCTTTGCGTTACAAATTTTTGTGTGTGAGTTTTCACCGTTGATTCTTGCACTAAGCATCAAGCAGTACAACAGAAAACACAGTAGGCTGGGTAGTAATTCTGGCTATGACTGTTATTATCCTCCTTTCCTTCCTGGTGGGCTGTGCAAGCAAATGCTGACAAACAATCCTGTCAAGGCCAGCTCCATCTTCACTTCAGCCCTTCTGCTTCATTACCTCTCAGCCTTCTTGTCCCTCCAGAAGTATCACATCACCAGCTGCTGAGGACTGAAGTTCCCAAGGTGTCATCTTGCCTTTACTCAGCTGACATTCAGTAAAAAGCCCTTGAGTACTCAGAGTTGATGCTTATTTGGCAAGAGATTAGAATAAAAATCTATTATCAGACTAATAGAGATTTCTTTGCTGAAGTGACTGGTGATGGTTGCAGCTGCTTATCACTCACACTGTGGTGGGCTTCAGGCATTGTAAAGCACACAGAAAACAGGCTGGGTTTATTTCTGCTTTAGAAAGAAATACACCTAATGCTATTTCCTCTGAGGTCAGAACACTTCCATAATAGCACCAGACAACAATGGGAATTTTGCTGAAGTTTTGCCCTCACCCTCATTAGCTGCAAAATCTTTTGATATATTTTGTGACTCTTAGAATACACTACTAAAAATTTTCAGGCTGAAATGTCTATGCAGTTGTGCTGGAGGTGCAGATGTGTGCATGGAAACTTAGGAGTTTAATCAAGTTCATGGTCCCCCCCATAAAGCAACAGCAAAAAGCCCAGCAGCAAAACTTTATGCTGTGGCCAATGGGGATTTGGAGATGTGCACCAAAAGAGGGAGCATTGCTGATTTCAATATCTTGAGGGAAAGCAGAGGACAGCTTCACAGCAAAATTCATAATCATAATTTAGTTTCCTTAATTTGTTTCCCCATTAATACTGAGACAATTCTTTATGTACAGCTTTTAAAATGCATTTGCAAATATGGAAAAGATACTAGATAATGTTAAGCCTTTTGTCAGAGCATTCTAGATGCACTTTCAGTGATGATTTGCTATGGTCATCTGTTATTAAATAAAAACCTGTGCTTAACCTTTAAATTTCATCAGCATGGATCTGTTTGTTACTGGCATATGGCATCACTCCCCCTTTCCTTATCTGGTGATTAGTTTTAACTGTCTTTAGTGCTGAATGAGTTATTTTCTGAGCAAGATGCAACAGTGCAGGCAAACCTCTTACAACAAACCACAATCAGAATCATCAGTGAATCCTTCATGTGGCATCCCACATGGTCCCTTCTCTTTTGCTAAGAGCAGTTGACAAACTGCAGTGGGATTTTCCATGAAAATTTGACCAAAATTTGTGAATGAAAAAATATTTTAAAGAATATTCAGAATCTCTTCCATCCCATTTACACTTACTTGCTACTCTGTATTTCCATTTCAAATCATTCCCATCTTCCTGAAAGTTACCATATGGTGAAACTAAAAAATTTTTCTAATTCCATTCCAATTTTTTCCAATAATGAGGAAACACTGGAAAATTAGGCAGTTAAAGGCTGGCATGAAACATGTTTGATTTTGCTGGACTATAAGTCTTCAGGATTAATGGTCTCCACTGACTTCTGGGAAACCACAGTGCTGTGATGTACAGAAGAGCAGTCAGGTGTGGGAATTGTATGGGACTATGCCAGCAGGTGCCAGACCTTCTAATGGGAAACCCCAATTTGAAACAAAAAAACTCAAAGAAATGAACTTGGAAAAAAAAAAAAAAAAAAGAAGAAAGGGAAATTAGGCAAAAGGATTGTCAGTCTCTGCCAAAAGTCTTAGCACAGTAAGAGGGGAAAGCCTCATCAGTTCCATGCATGCAAAGTACATCCATCCATCAGATCCATGCAAAAGCAGAGAAAGAAGCTGGATATATTCTTTACAGTAAATAGTAAATTGAAGCCAAGTTAATTACAATGTGTTTTTTTCCATTATCATCTTGAACTATGGTGTGCCAAGACAGAGTCTTTGGGAATAATAATCAAGCAACAGCACTAAAGCCTTAGCAATCTTAGCAATTTGCTCCTTACCACCTGTTCTTCAATGTAGTGGAGAATCACTACCTGGTATGGAAAGGGCTGAAGACTCTAACATATTGTGGAAATTGAATTACTAATTGCTCTATATTTTTCTCTGGTGCTGCTGATGTTTGTGATGTTTCTCCCAGGCCAGCAGTCACACTGTAAGTCTGCTGTACTGCTAGCTCAGTCCTCACCTCTTTCTCAGCATCGCTTCTGCTGTGGAAAAACTCAAGTACAACAAAAAGAAGGAAAATGAAATGCTTATACATCCCTCACAGGGACCCAGCCCGCCCTCATCTGAACTCACAAATACACAGCCACACTCCAGTTGAAGTTTGCAGCCTTATTTCTAACCCTGAGATGAAACACCCTCACAGCACATGCTATTAAAGGAGAAACTGGTCTGCATCATCCCTTCTTATTCACCTCTGATCAGGCCGAGGCCGACTCTGGAATTCAGCTTCCATGCTGAAAAAGTAAGCAGTGACCCCAGGCAGTGGAGCAGCAATGCTGCTGATGTGCATTTGTCTCCAGCTGGATTGCAAAAAGTCTGGATGTTGCCTTCAGCAACTCAAAGATCCAGAAGAATAAGAAGGATCCTGCTAGTAGACCCAGTTGCTCCTGTAAAAATCAGCAGCTGCCACCCTCTTCTGTCCTGACTTTGGTACCGTGACATTCCTGCCTACCCTGCTGAGACAGGGCTGGGGCTCTGGGACAGATAATAATTGTGGGAGATTTATTCATCCAATGGCAGAACCTGGTCAGCAATGCCTGTTACACACATCCTGTCTTTGCTGTGGAGGTGAGGAATGGTGTTACTAGAAAAGTGTAGCCAAATCTCTGAAAGTTCCAGAACTGGGGCATAATTTCTAGTCTTGCTGCAAAAAATAACACTGTAAGAAGAGGGGGAATTCAGCTTCCATGCTGAAAATGTAAATGTCTGCTTTAAAACAAAACAGTAACACCTAGGAGGATTAAATAAAAAATACCAGAACCCAGCTGTAACATTACTGTTCGATCTCTTTCAACTTTCCACAATTACCCCATTCTTTCTGGCTTCTCTGCAATTCAGAGAAGCTGCACTCCCTTCCCAGCCTTAGAGTCACAGCCCCATGGGCTGCTGGCATCCAAGGGTGCCAGAGTTTGCAAGGAAACAGGACCCTGAAGCATCATAATTTATTCATGTGTGAGACAGAGACAACACTTAACCACCTCACACATCAAAGAAGAGATTAAAAGAAAATTTATTTGCAGAGCTCCCTGGAGTGAAAGGTGAGAGACTGCAAACAAATTAAATTTTAGATATAATTTGTTATTATTTGTACACTCCACTAATTCCTTTTATGAGTATTTCAAAAGGAGTCCCTCAAAGCCCACCAAGACAATGAAAGAATTGCCACCCCATCCAGTCTCACAGTTTCTAGATTCTGCTCTTTGTGGCTGTGGAGCTTTTTTCCTTCCTGCTTACTGAGAATGTTTTTGTTTGGATATTCACATTAAGTCAAGAAGCATTTGGCCATGGCTGCTGCTTATTCCTCACTTGCTGCAATCACTACTTTTCCCCTGCAGTACAGAAACCTGTCCCATTTTACTACAAGGACAGTGGGAGCAACAAAAACAGGGAAAGGCAGACAAGCTCTCTGCAGGAAAGAGACCACTCACCAGGAATGACAGATGCAGACAGGGAATGACCAACAGAGTGAAAACTCATTGACTTAAACACTGAGCAGCAATCCTCAGCCCCTCCTCTGCTATCACACACCAGGAACTCTTTTCAATGCCTGTTTCTAAGATCTTGCCATGCAGCCACCAGCAGGGACAAGCTCCTTCCCCAGCCCCAGACCTTCAGCATATTCACAAACCATTTTTTCATTTTTCCATGCAGATAGAAAAGAAGAAGTTACAAACAGGATATGAAAGTCCACAGGGATTCCAATTTTCTTTTCAGCAACCACAGCACATTGCCTGGTGCCCATTTCTTGGGAAGCTGAACCCTGGCAGTCAATTGCCCTGTATTCAACAGGTACCTGCAGAGCACACCCAGTGCCAGAGCTACTCCAGCACACCTTCAGTGGGAAAAAAGTGCTTTGTCTTGTAACTCACTTGTCACTTCACCCTCTTCAGGACTTTCTGGCCTGAAGAATTCTGATTGTCTCATTTCAAGGTCCAACATTCCAGTAGGCTGGAAGACTACCAAAGACAGATATTATGACCAGTAGAAGATGTGTCTGATTTATTCTATGAAACACCCATTCTGTTCTCAGAAGTTTAATAATCTGATGCTGTCCACAGCTGACCCAGTTATCAGCTGGAAACCTGGTACAGAGCAGACCCCTCACTAACCCAAGCCTTGCATAGTCACAAGCAGCAAAAGCAGCTCCTGCCCTGAGCTTGCACAAGTAACCAGTGAGAGGAGCAGAGATCCTGGAGCAATCCTTTTCCAGCACCCAGCCATGTGCAACCCAGAGGTTTAAAATTCTCAGATGTTGCTGTTTCAGTCCTCAGAAGCATGTGGCTAAACATCATCTTGACTGCAGCAAAAGGACTCCAGGTTAGGCAGCTGCCATTCCCAGATGCTAGCAACAAGATGTATGTGATTAGGAAAAGCTCTGACAAGTGGACACTTGGCTACTTTCTGTGCACTGCCTTCACTGTGTCATAGCTTCCCTTTCCTGGCACTCCAAGTCTTCTTATCCTCCAGTCTCATCAGCATTTTTCACTGTGGGAGCAGCACATCCATAAATTTAAATATTTTTGAATAAAAGTGCCTTGTCCAAACCCTGAACACAACACCTCCCAGAATTTTACAATCTGTATGGCTGAAGAGGATTTTTCATTTTCCAAATTTTCATGCCCTTGAGAACACATCTTCAAAAACAGACATAAGCATTTCATCAAGCCCTATTAAGCAGCTTGAAGAAATCCCAAATCAAGATTTCCATCTGAAAAACAAAGTTATACTTTTGATGTAGCCATTTGGTGAAACTTTATGGATAATGGGGCTCTCACCCTGGTACTCAGTAGACTCTCCCCTCAGATGGGCCAACTCCACACAAGTTCCTCCATGCTAGGAATGCTCCCAATTGCATCTTACCCTGTTAAGCACATGTGTGTGCACTCTGGCAGGCTGAGCACACAGGTATGGGGGCAAGGACTGCTGTGCTGGAAGCCAGCTCAGATTTCTGCTGCCTGTGCCCCAGTGTCATCCCCTGGGCCTGAACCCACAGCAAGTCGTCATCGCTTCACTGAATTGTGCTTGAGATACTGCCTGGATATGGCTTGAAATTTTGGAAATTCAATTGTGTTTTGTTGGTTTTTTTTGATTTATGTTTTGGCTTGGCTTGAGGGTTTTTGATGCTATCTAATGCCTTCCAACAGCTACACAGTTTTCAGTATAAGAAAGGTCTGGTGAGAAAGAAATAAACGAAAAAAAGTACCCCTCTGAACTTGCAGATAGCTTGTGGGTGAAACATATGCTGATGCTGCCCCAAGATCAGCCTTACTCATTAATTTTAGACCTCATAATAAAACTGAGACATGAAGGGATTTCCAACGTTTAGAAACACCCCAATTCTTGTGTCAAAACAAGGACAAAAAGAAAGGAACACAATGTCTGGCATGTGGAATAAGTCTTAACTTTGCCATGATCCATTATTTGACAAGAAAACCCTGACCAGAAGAAGAGCAAGACATAGATAAGGCTTTTCTAAGGAAAATTGAACTGTTTGTTTAGATTAGAGCTGGGCACTGGAATTTGAAGATGAACTGGACCATTTCCAGAATGTAAGGGAACAGACTGTTCCAGTGGTTGCTTCATCTCAGCAGATATGACTTGGGAAATAGAAGTTGGAATCCAACTTCGAGCCTCTTCCAATCAATGATTTACTGAACCAGGCTAATGGGATCATTAGCATTCCCAGATTTATGCTGAGAGTTATGGCAATTGGGATCACTGCCAGATATTGCCTTCTTCATTTAGTTACCTTGCTAGTTAAAAAGATGTCTGATGATAATTTAAAGTGGCCTGGTAGTTCATGACAACAATTTCTTCATGCCCTAGTTTGCATAAATGCAAACCAAACTGGGGAATAAAGTAAAATACACACCTAGAAAAGGCCCATTTAACATTGCATCATGTTAAATCATTGACCAGAAATACTAGTTTATACATATATATATATTTATATATTTGAGGTATACTTGTACATAGATTTACATGCATATGGACATGCATGTACATACAATTAAAGGGTGAATAGCTAATTTATTGGGTAATATGTTTGTATTTGGGCATCAGAAGACACAATATGACATCCAAACACTTTAACATTTAAATTAATTTCTTTGTAATTTCTAAGACCCCTTTTCTACAGACCAGCACACTCACTCATCTCCACCTGTCAAAACCCCCCATGAAACATCCTAAAAGTATGTTCTCAGGACAGCTGTTCTTCTCTAAGAGCTTTTGTCTTGTCTTTACATGGCATCAAGCCAAAACCTCTGATTTTTTATCTTGGAGGTCATTTTAGCTAGTCTCTCCCAATTTCCTTAAATGATTAAAGCCTTAATCCTATTTCTTCTACCTCACCATTTCTTGTAAACATTTTGAACAACAGAATATACAAAAAATATCCTGTTTATCTGGGTTGAATCAATCATAGAATTATATAATAAATCATCTTCAAACTCACGTCTAGGAATCATCTTACTCTATCACATTGCTCAGGGCTTTGTCCAGTTTACTATTTTAATTTATTATCATAATCTTGTGCTCCAGCCCCCTAACCATCTTACTGGCCCTCCATTAAGCTCTCTCAAGTGTGTGAAAGTCTTTGAAATACCACAGGAATCAAACCAACACTCCAGATGCAGCTTCCAAGTGCTGGGATAAAGAGAAATTCCCTGCATCTGGTGACTGTGCTGCACACACCCTGAGCCTGCTTTGTTACATCCTCCCCTTTCCAGTCTCTCCCAATTGTTTGGTACAATCACTCAGGACTTACTGTTTTACAGGAAATGCTTATTAAATAAGAAAAAAAAAATCTGATTTTATCTATCTGATCTGGGCCCCAGAGACAGGAAGAGAAGGATGCTGAAAATAAAACCCTGTGAATTAGAAAATAATAAGCAGACCTACCCTACAGTTAATGAAAGCAGATTAAATTAATGGAGAAGTGTGGGTATATTTCCATTTAACTCTGCACTAGATATCGCTCTCCTATTAACAGGACAGGAATTATTTTTTATCACATTCTACTTGAAGAAAGCTGGCAACAAAAAAAAACCCCAAACTAAGCCATAAAGCAGGGGAGAATAAGATGTTAAAGCCATTCAGTATAATTTCAGCCCTCTCAAGAGGGATTCTGTGCCTGAAGAAATTAAATTTTCTTTCAGAACAGCAAAGCATCTCCAGCCCTTCCATGGCACTTCATGTGTTACCCAGATTCAACTGTTCCATAAATAAACATGTGGAGGGAAGGAGAAGAAAAACACAGTGACTACAGGAATCTAAATTCCTCCTGAGACCTTTTGCTCAGTCACTAATAGTTCCATCATATAACAGTTTTCCTAAAATAAGCTCATCAGACACAACAGCCAGACAGATGTGGTCCTCCTCATAAAAATTCTGATTGTGAGAAGAAATTAGTGTAGGACAATCAGTAACTTATGTCAGCTAAAGCCCAGTTCTGTTTGGATCTTTTGTTTTACAGAAACCTGAACCATTTTCTCCTGTGTATCTGTGCTTTGCTTCAGCATTTGAGGAATGCACAGTGGCTTGTACTGGAGATAAAAATTTCTTAGCTTTTTGTAGAATCATGGGACAATTTGGGTTGGAAGGGACCTTTAAAGGACAGCTTATCCAACCCTACTGCAAGGAGCAGGGGCTTCTTCAACCAGAGCAAGATTCTCCAAGCCCCATTCACAGACCTTGTGCCTGTCACTTCTTTTTCTCTTATGGGCTTTTAGATCACTTAGCTCAGCCCAAGGCAAGGATGGTAGAGAGGGAAAAAGAGAAACCAAGCTGCCCAAGCAGGTACATTTCCATCCAGCAACATAAAGGCACAGTCTTCTATCCTCTAGAAGATTGGATCAGTTACCCATATTTTAATATTTACGTGTGGTAACAGGATCAGAAATGCAATGATGGAGCCAGTCAACCTCAGACTTGCACAGGAGAGGAGAAGGTTGTGTCTGCACTAATTTGGAAATGACCATGCCCCTGATTTAAGTGCACAAGTAACATTCTTGACTCTGATTAACTCTTTGTATCAGAAAAGTAAAGAAAGGGGGCTCATGAACAAAGAGTAAGTGACTTTCCAGATGCTTCCTGAACAGAGTTTTATTTTTACTACTGCTATTAATTTCCTGAGTTCTATTAAGTGGCACTTGGAAATATCACAGACAATTTTAATTTGTTAAAGTAAGTATATTCAGCTTTTATTTATTTATGCACCTTCTTCAGACAGTATTAAAATAGCTGAGAAATCAGTCTGCTAATTTATCATTTGTTCTGAAATTTGTTATAGTCAGAGCACTTATTTGTTTTGCTCACCAACCACAAGTGGTTAGTGGTTGTCCAAATGGGTACAAGAAGCTTTTAGAAACTTACAGAACTGTAAGGCAGAGGTTAACCCATTCTTGCTAAAATAAGATCAATCTTTTAAAAGCAGGGATTCATAAAATGCCAAAAGTTAGCATAATCCTTAAGTTGCTTTACACCAAATAGGATGTGCCTGTGTACATTCATAGACAGCACATGAACACAGGAAGACTTGCCCAACCTTCCCTTCTGTAGTGGCTGTAGGATCACATTTACAACCTGGGTCAGGGAAAGAAAGTTTTACATTTTCACAGTGAGCAGAGACTTGATTGGGAGTACCCCAAGTACCAATACAGGAGATAGGCTAAATGTAAATGCATGATTTTCCCAAAACACGAGGACTTGGCACAATTTTTTTTCTCAGTTCAATACAGTCTTCAAGAGGGAAGATAATTTCTTAGTCAAAAGCTTTCCATGGGTAAGTGTACAGAATGCAACTATGTGCTCAAGAAATTTTTGTTAGTGAGATCCAGAGGTTTCTGAAATTATATTCTTTGCTCCACAGTGGACCTTTTCTAAACAGAGCTTTCAACAAGGCCTGTCAATTGTTTTTTTCATAAGGACTATGTTCCCTGTTCAGGGTTCAAATGGGGAGGAATGATTCCACCTTTTTCACTTCCTCCCTGCACATTAAAGATATGCTCCATCACCACTACCCCACCAAGGGCAGTTTCCTCATTTGCTGTTCTATGCAAGAAGTCAGGAAAAACCAGGCTGCATCCTGTAAAACTACTTCTCCTCATAACCAGGGTGAGAGCTGATTTGCCTTCCACCAACAGGAACTGTTGCATTACACCTTAGGGATTAATTTGCCATTACTCCTCTGGTATATATCAAGTCTGATGCTCTCTGCCAAATTACTAACATGCCCATTACAGTGGTTTGAACAAATAAGAAAAGAAATTAACTATTAAAATAAAACCTAAGGAAATTCATCTATATCAATCCCTTTTTTTTTGTTCTCTAGAGCATTTTCAGAGCACTCTGTCTTTTTGCTGTATACATCCCTTGGCCAAGATTCAGGTACAACAGCATTGGGAAATGTGTTCTTTTTCACATTGGCTGAAAACTGAAAAGCTTGTGATTTTTTCTCTTATTTATATGGCAAATGGATTTCCATTTTGCTTCCAGCAAACAACTTGCTGTCCAAATAGAAATAAGCAAAGATTTGGCTTTATTTTGAATAATTGTGGAAAGAGTTCATTATACATATGTTTTTTAGACAAAAGTTAGTGCAAGTTAAATGCATTTGCTATTTCTGTCTGTAGTAGGTTTCATGTTTCTGAGCCTGGGGTAGACAATCTGAAATCTCTTCTAGTTCATCTCCAAGAGCTAAACTTTTATATTTCTCAAAGCCTTGTGGTCAATAACAGAAGTGAAGATTTGCAGTAGATCTTCTTATCCCATGAAAACAATCCAAGTAGTTTAGATGCAAGCAGTGAGAGACTGAATTGCAAATCAGTTCTCTGAGCCTCAGAACATATCAGTGGATATTTATACCTGGAGAGGATGAACTGGACCCTCCCAGGTGCCTCCTAGACCTGCCCATGTGAGCCCCCAGCCCCTGAGGGTGACCAGTCAGTGTACCAGGGGTGCTCTTGGCTTGTAGGGTCACCTAAATTAGCAATAACTTAAAGCCAAAAATGACTTATAATCAAAAGAATAGCCCTTTATTTTAATCAGGCCCTGCATCTTTGCACCACCTGTGTGTGATGGTAATGGATGCCCAGGAAGATTATGCAGAGCCTGTAGCAATGTTAGTAAAGTGAACAGTCCATGTCAGCAAGTCAGCAACAATAACACCCATTTCCTGCTATGCCTGCAAGTGTCAGGTATTTCCACTGCATCCAGAGATACCATATTCAGATGCTGCTTGGAACTGGTGCTACACAAAGAACTTAGAATATATCTAAGTTAAATAGTTAAACAAAAAATTACCTTTTTTTTTTGCATAAACTGAGCCGAACCAGGGCACCATCATATAAGTACACATAAATAAACAATGCCTCCACTTCTATTCAATTTAATATAGAAGAGTAAGAAAGAAAAGGAAAAAAAAAAATAACAAAACAAATAAAAAACCCTAAAAGCACACACACAAAAATAACCCCAACAAATCAGCCAAATAAAAGAACCACAAACCAGACAGTAAGTTGAAAGCACTTGCACTGCAGTGCTGGGACATATACAATTTACTTGCAGTTTATACCAAATAATAAGAGAAAAAATGCAATCCTTTCAGCCTTTAGAAGCAATTCTCAGTCCAAAATAAAACCTCAAAAAGAAAATAAGTAAATACTTCTTGAGGGTATGAGGTATTTGGATGTGAGGTCATCCTGACTTCTTAAAGTAAGGTTCTGCACAGCACTGGACATTATTACTTTTCTGTTTCACTCAAAGGGAAAGCCAAGCTCAGTGATGGCAATCATAGAGCCTTCAACTTCAGACAACTTCAGCAGCCTTGAGTTCTGTTTATGATCTACCATATGTAGCTGTCACATTTTTACTTCCACTACCCTATAGACAGCATCTTATCTAAAGGTTTGATTGCACCCTAATGCAGCCTAAATGAAAATTTAATTTCCAAGTTCTACTACTGTAGGTTGCTTCATCTCAATTACTTATGATCCACGTGCTTACTCTACTAAATGCACTGGCCTGAAATGTGGAGGACAAACTTAAACAGACATATAATTACTGCTTGGCTCCAAATCAGAGCTTTTCCTTGTATTTACACCACACTGTGAGTATTTTGCTCAGTATCATGCACCACCAGAGCAGGGCTCTTTGCAGGCTCTCCCACCCCATGTGCACACACCAGGAGATCAAGCCCTGCTGTGGAACAGGAGCAATTGCTGTGACAGTGTGTGCAAATGTTTTGGCTTCACTTTAGAAGTGAATGCACTCTTCAGTGAGCTGCTCAAGGTGCAGATTCCTTGGAGGCCAAACTGCTGAGCAAACTGTGCTGTAACAAACAGGACACCCATAGGTCTTACTAAGGGCTTCCAGCAGAAAATCCTTCTTTTACACAATGGATCAGAGAACAGCCAAACAGCAAGACTAAACTAAGGAATAGCAAGCAATATTTATCAGACTGTCTGCAAGTCAAACCACCAGTTATGTACTTTGAATTACAGTCATGCTGTAACAGTCTATTGTGACAAGACACTCATGAACAGGTTTCATCAACAAATGAACCCTCCTTCAAAGACCTTATTAGCTGGGGTTCAATTGTTGCATAAGAGAGGACACCAATAAAATAATCAAGACTTTGAAATGCATCTTTTCATCAATATTTAGAATGTCTACAAAGCCAGACAAGTATCTTTCTTTCAGGTAAAATACAGTATTAACTCATTTCCTGTCCTTCCCAATGAATTCAGCATCAATGACTTAAACTGATTCCATCTTTTTAGAAGGAAATATTCTATGTTTTGTGTCTGAACAGAGAATTAACACCAGAAAAGAACTTAAGAACATGCTCTGTTCAAAGTCTGAAATCAGTTTTCCCACTGTTTTGTTTTCCTTATACTCTTCAAAAGAGAAAACAGAGAAATGCCTTGTAGTAAATCTTCACACACACACACCATGTAACTCCAGCTCTGTATGCAAACAAATGTGAATTTCTACTACATGCACTTGTGATGTCAGCTCTTAATTACAGGACCTTTAAATGCAAGCTCAGAAATAGAGACACGCAAGAGCAGCTTTTAAATTACTCACTGCAATAAAAGCCCAAGTCAAGAAAGCACATGTCTGAGTCAGAACTCCCACATGCAGACTCTTAAAACATAGTTACAAATATAAGCATCCTTGAGCAATCTTGGGTAAGTGGAAATTTTGGATTTATTTGATAAATTTGTTACAAGGTGGTTTTTCCTCATGCTTCTAGCAAGTGATCTAGTATGACAGATCCAAAATCAGAAAAATATATCTTGAAAAAAAAGTAGGAAAAAAATCAAACAAGGAAAAACCCACCTATTCCCCAACACATTTACACAACACACACATTTCCCAGTCTCATAGGCTTTCTTCTCATGTCTTGCCTTCTAACACCAGTTTCAGGAAAGGCAGTCCTTCACCTTCCTCCCCACCTTGCACTCATCGCCTCCCAAATTAATTCAGTGGGGTACACTCTAGATCCACTCCCAGTTCTGAAAGTATATAGAAAAAAAGTGAAATTTACGGGTACTCCAGCTTGCACCTGTTCTTGCCCAGTACTTCACTCATCTCTGGTCCTTGAGCTCTGTGGAGCAGGAACTGTGATAGTCCCCACTCATATTAGATCATTCACACAGGTGTCCTGCTCACAATCCTCTCTCTGGCAGGCCTGTGATAAATGAGGTTGTTTTCACACAAGGTAGTGTGATACACATAGACATCAGAATATTTTCCCCTTGCAAAGCTGTTTATTCTGTAAGGATCTATTCACCTACTTTCTACCACCTAGTTATTCTCAATAACTTCTGGTTTAATGGTCGTGGCTTCATTCCACTTGAATAGAGAAACTCAACTTCCCTCTCCCCCTTCCCCTTAACAAAAGGATAGCAAAAGTCCAAGACACTGTGTAAAAATTTAGTCTCTCATTTCCAGTACTAGGTCCTATGTTCAAAGGAATGTGAAGTAAAATTGAGCAGTTAGCTGGTCTAATTAAACTCACTTTGGTCTGATTAAATGCAATTATATTTCACAGTTGCTTTGTGCTCCCTGTTAACCTCTGTTTTCCATCCTGTATCTCTGCTCAGTGTGATGGGAATTTCACTCCACTGATTTCCATTAGGAGCAGCTTTCTTTTCCCCTCTAGGCTTAATACTATTCACTGACCTTTCAAATTTGACTATATTCAACTGCAATCATCTTTCTTGCTTATCCCCAAGTAATGCTAACCTCTCATTGTTTGCCCGTTGCAGCATTTTCAAGCACAGCACTTGTAATGTGATAAGACAGCTGAAGCTCCCTTCTTTATCAGCCAGTTATCACACACAGAGGAAAACAGGCCAACAAAGAGAGGCAAGAATTCACCCTCACACTTCAGCAGGCTCTCCCTGGGCACAGAAACTCTCCAGTGGCTTCTCTCTTCAGAGGGACCTGAGCACAAGGATCAGGGCAGCCTTTCAGGTTCAAACAACCCTGTGACCTTACCATTTGTGACTGCTGAGGCTCCATCCAGAAGCCCTGCTAAGGACCTTGTGGTCTTGATATTAGAAACAATTAAGTGGGTACAGAATCTTAAAGCAGCACTGAAGTTGTGTTATGAGTATTTAATAGCCACAGTTAGGAGATCTTAGAAAGGTAAATGCTGAATATTTGGCTTGATCCTATATTTAATATAAGTCACCCTAGTCTGGATGAAATTAATAGGCTCATGAACAAAGCCACTGAGTGGCCACAATGAGGGTGTCCTCATTTGACACAAAACCAGATTTCTGTTCTTACCATAGCAAAGGCACTGTCAATTTTAATGGAAGTAATTTGGTCCCTTGGTCCACTGAAAACCCAGCAAACCCATCTGAAAGTAATTTCTTTACAGGCTGCAAAAGGGACTCTAGATCAGCTGTGGATGGTCAGCACAGGCTAGGACAAAAGGCAGCTCAGCCAGGTTGGAGTATGAAGCTGAAATCTTGCCGTTTGGTCTGTCCTGCATAGCTGGAAGAAGGAAGCAAAGAAGTCAGGCCAACTATAGCAAATTAGCTGTGTGAAGTCTCCTGACTATCAAATATTTGCCAGCTGAAACCAAGTAGGTGGATCATCATTCTCTTGCCATGAGAGCACTGCTCACCAACACCACAAATCTCAGGTTTGGTTCTTCTACAGTACCTATGCAAAATACCTGTGTCATTCCATTACTTCAAAGTTGTTTGAGATCATCTTAAATTTCTCTTTCTTCTTGCTGTTCATGCCTTTTGAATAAATTGCCTGGCATTGTTTTGTATTGGCTGCTGTATAGCTAAACAACCAGTTACTTTTTCTTCCAGACTAACAAGTCTCTCCAGACTTTACTCTCTTTACCAGGACTCCCTCTAACTTTATTCACAGAGCACATTGTCACAGTGCAGTGAGCCATCAGTCCTCTCTGACCTGGAATACTGGCAGATGGGGGGGGAGAAATCAAATGAAAACTGCTGTAGAGGAGATGTGTACCAGTTGCTCTAGTCATACATGAGGCCAATTAATTATAGTAACAGATAAGCTGATTTCCCTTTTCCTTTCTGTTTTAATTCTAGTCCTTATTATTTGGCATGGACAACTCAAATTTTGAGGCTTGTTTCTTTACCTCATATCTTCTTTCACTGCCCTCATTTATGCCTTGAAAAGTAAAGCAGTAGCACAAAAGGAGGGGGTGAGACAAATAAAGGTAATGAAAATTGCTATTCTAAGTCTACAGCTGCTAATGAGCAATTCTGTATCCTCAATTCATTGATTACTTTCCACAAGTTTTTAGGAGCTGGGATCCTGCTTTTCTAATGCATAATCAGAAAGTTTGCCTTGAAACCAGCTCATTTCTTTGAAACAGCATTTAGAGAGGAAGAGAAACATCTAAATTATCTGATCAGAATTGCAATGGGAGTAAAATATGCAACTTTTCAGCTCTGATTTCAGAAGGTAGAGAGTGCTTTCAGCCCCCATGTTTCCTGGCTCGTAGCATATGAAAAGATTTTACTTTTGAAAAGCTCAGGCTTTTCAAGTAAAGTCTTGTACAATCTCCCTGAAAGAGAGGAGTATCCTCTTTTGATACCCAGGAGTTCAGATTTTCATCTACTTCTTTTGCTGAAGTACACTGGATTAGTTCTGTGGGGAAAGTCCCTAGCTTGAAAAAACAAAACACCATTCTACAGGTCCTGAAACTACTGTCCTAACAGTGGGAGAAAGGACATTTCCTCTTCCTGCTTTTGCTAGTAACTGTGCCCTTGAGATTCTTTTTGAAACTTAAGGTGCCCCCTTTACAGCATCCAGCCTGAAGCTCATGTAGCCATGGAAATGAGAAATAACAGGATACACTATTAAAAATCTTCAGCTAATGTAGCTCATATCAACCTCTCAAGAGCAATTTGCTCATTCCCCAGGTCTGCTCCTCCCAGAGGCATTTAAACAATATTATTATGGCATTAGGAATCTGGTTTATATTGCCATCTCTTAGCTCTTAAACATTCCATCCATACAATTTCACTGCCTATGAAACAATACACAGATTTAAGAATTCACAATTTGTCTCCTACTCATTTTTACTATCTCTTCAGCCACTTCTTTCCCCTTTTAGTGTGAGAGGAGGGGGAGTTGTTTTTTGTTCAGTTGTGCTTTTTTTTTTCCCTAGTTTGCACAGATTGTTGTCTCAACTACAACCATCTTGGGTTCTGGGCAGCTCATCAAACTAATAAATAAAAGAAGCCTAAATAAGGAAATGTGTGTGGTTCACCAATATGACTGCAAACAAATCCAATGTGAGAGGAAAAAAATTAATAAAAATCAAAGGGCCTGTTTATGACCCTAAACTTAGTAGGGGATTCCACTTCCCCCTCCCTAAGGGCTCTGTGTGACTCATCCTGAGCAACTTACCATGAAGCAGGCTGACATTTTATATAATTTTAGGTTAACTTTTTTTCCAGTTCAAAAATTTCTCTGTTGCTTTGCCTGAATATAAGAAGAGCTTTGCACTGCCTTGGCATGCTGAGCTCTCTTTGCCTTGGTATCCTGCTCTTCAAAGTTACTGTGCTACTTACTCACTTTATCAAGATGTATTTGAAAGAGCTACTGCACTAAATGCATAATATCAAGGAATTCATTCATTTGACTTAGAACCATGAGCTTACAGAACCATGTTCTGGCTGTTGCTGAAGGCAGTGAGAGGAGGGAACACATCCAAAATGAAGGCAGAGCCAATCCCAGTGTGAAATGGGCTTCCTCCCTCCCCACAGGCCATGCACCTATGGTGGCCTGTCCTCACACAAAAATGGTGCTGTCCAAGACAGCTGTCACAGATCTGGATTAAAGCAATAAGTGACACCTTTTCAGATGTGAAAAACCTGGAGACAAACAGAACTTTACATCATAAAATCTGACCTAGATATGGTCTGTCTCCAGGGGAGTTAGAAACTTTTTTTCTTAAGAAATTTCAAGTTTGTGTATATTTTCCTCTTATTTCCAGAACCCAAGGCTTTCAGGCAAAGGCTAGTGACCATGAAACCAGGGCAAGAGTTGTCAACACCACAGAAATCTTAAGTTTCACATTTCTGCTTCTATCCCAGATTAATTACATCCTCATACCTCCTTGTAAAACTGCTCTGTGTTCTTCCACTCTTTTAAATTTGCAGGAAAATGGACAAAAGCTAATTTGCCTTCACTAAACCTGCTTTTATTCAGGTGTTTGAACTAAGTGTAAGCAGCAGGTCTTCCGTGAAAGTGAAAGAATGAAGAAATGCCTGAGGTCCTTTGGGCTGGGGAGACTGGGTGTGCCAGGTGCTGTGGCACTCACCTGTCCCCAGGAGCAGGACATTGCCACAGTTCCACTGTAAGGATAAGTGCCAGGTGACTGAATCTCGCTAATCTCCATCCTGAGGGACCAGTGAAAAGAGTTTGCAAGAAGGAAGACAGCACTAGCAACTGCTAAACAGGACACAAGCCTGCTCTCAGCTGGAGAGAGACTTCAGAGTGTGTCTTATTTCTAAAGTGATCACAGGATCTTGCCATGAACAACTTGATGAGCAGGATGATAGTGTGTCCCAACACTGAAAATAGCAAGACCTAGGTTTTATGGTAATACAAGAAAAAAATCTTTTTAAGTATACCATCAGGTAGATGTTTTTAATGGATAATATTTTTTTTAAATGTTGATAAAATTTTATCTTGTGTAAGACCTCAGCTGATGAAGTGTATGGTGGAAATTTTAAATGGGGCCCAGGTGTTAAACACCACATCTTAAAAAGACACTTGCCTCCTGTCTCAGTTGGAAAATAGAATCTGAAAGTGTCACTAAAAGTGCTGGTTTAGTGTCTTTATATCTTGGGGGAAGTTTAAAACACATTTTTTCTCTTTTCTCCTGGCTGGAACAGAACCCGTGGAAACCAGTGGAAATCTGGACACATCATAAAATTCAAATGCTCGTTTATACAAAATAACTATTTTCCCATTTTTCAGTCTTCCTGATACAAATCCTCCTCAGCTGCTTTCCCACCCACCTTCCATCAGCAACTAACCCAGACAAAAGAGGGACCTCAAGCATCTGGCTTGCATCTGCCAGGCAGGCAATTCCAGCTCCTACAGCAGATGTGGATGGACATCTACAGAGCTCAGCTAATGCAGCAAGGAGAGCCCTGCAAAAAGAGCCCACAAAACCCAGGAGCCCCACAGAAGCCGCAAAGTTTAAAAGGAGGGGCCACTGAGAAACTGATGACCATTTTCTGTATGGCCACTGAGGAGTTAAAAATTGCCTGCCCTGCAAAGTACTAAAAACTAACTGTAAACAGGGAGAAAACTGGAGCAGTGAAAACTACAGCCCTGAATCTAACTGCAGGTCTTCCTTCTCCTTGGCTTGCTAAGCAGTTTCCTCAAGGTCTTGCCCTAAGGAGAGGCATCAGTCAGTAAAGAGGCAAGGCCAAGAGACTGAGGCAGCTGTTCAGAGCCCCAGACATAACCCTGAGCTGGCACTGCCATTGCCTGTGCATGGCCTCAGCACAGCTGCCACTGTCCCAGGAAGGTGCTCATGTCCAGCTGCTGCTGCAGCTTTGTCACATTTTTCACTTCTGGTCAGTGAACACTAACATCAGTGAAACTCTGTCTTAAACTCACACTTTTCTATAGCAACCACTGTTCTATGCATGAGAAATCCAAGGTGAGCTTAATGCCTGCCTACAGGCTGGTACTTTATTATTTATTTTATTATTTATTCATTACTTTACATTGACAATATGTCTCTGAGGAATATTTACATGGGTATTTTTAATGATATCCAGGTGCATGACCAAGTACACACTTCCAGCTGTGAGTGAGTGCTAAGCACACAAGCATTGTTTCAGCCTCAAAGGAGCAAATTATGTCCCCTTGGGAAAATCTACATTTTGTTTATCCAGTGATACACCAGTAATAATTTCTGAGATAAATGTTTTGGTACAACTGAGGGCCTGAGAGCTGTGGGACAGAATTTACAGCTTTGGCTTGTTCCAGTTTGTAACTACTTGCATGGAGGTCAAATGGAAGAGACAAAACAATGCAAAACAAGTCCCTGACATGTTTGGATAGCACAGGACACAACCAACTAGCACAGGCACTATTGTAGGTTTCAACTGAGATTAGGTTTTAATGAAGAACACATCACATTTCAGCCTGTGTTACAGGGAGATGACCACTCTTTGGCTTCCCTTAATCCCTTGCATTTTCTTCAGTGCAACACCCCAGTTTTTTACCACATGAAGCTGTCAGGCCCACCTGGCTCCTCAGCTGATGAAGTGTATGGTGGAAATTTTAAATGGGGCCCAGGTGTTAAACACCACATCTTAAAAAAACAAAAGGAGATGCAAAAGTTTGATGGAGTTCTGATAATCAGCTGCCTTTCATGATGGGAGAGAAGCAAGAGAATCAATAAAAAGACCCTTTCCTACCAATGCTATTCATAGCCTTGGTGAGCTAAAAAAGTACTTTAGCAGGGTTCTCCAATTAGAGACATCATTGCTTCACTAATATTCAGTTCCTCAACTGAAACTGGAAAAAATCCTGGCCCTTCTGCCAAGAACTTCCTACAGAAATCATGACCTGTTTTCTCATAGATATGTTCATCAGTGGTGATAGATAACTCCTGTCTGCCTCTGTCTTTAAAACTGCTGGAACAAAGGTTAAAATAACAGCTGACCACAATTAATTAAACAGTAGTCAACCTATTATTAACCCATTTTTTTTTCTTAACCTCTGGAGTTGATATGAGCTGCAGCAGTTCCACCTGTGACTCACGAGGAACTCTGATACCCCCCCCAGGTTGGCAGGACAAGGCTGGTGTACAGCATGCTCATCTCTCAAACTAATACACTTCTTCTCAATCAGACACTTCAGATGAAAAAAATACCAGATTTTTCTTTTCCTTAACCCCACCTGTGGGTAAATAAAATGTATTTTGATTCACTGTTGAATTTTTTCCCTTTGCAATGGTACCATTTTAAAACAGAAGTCAGGAAGAATAATTATCTATTTTTCAATACACAAACCAAAAAAAAATATTCCTAGCACAAGATCTCATTAATTAAACACAAGAAATTAAACCAAAAATGGCAATAACATTCCTACTTGCTTTCACTTCGAAATTTGCAAACTCATGCTGAAGGATGTTTGAGTAACTGCCCCTGCCAAAAGGCAAGGACAGGTTCTGACTGCAACTCAGTGTCTCTGAGAGAAAAAGGTGGTGTTGCTCTTTGCTCATGCAGAGGCTGCTTAGGAAGCTACTCCCTCACATTCAGAACTTGAACTTTTACTGACCTGCTAGTGCTTGATGGGGCAAGGACACCAGCTCCTGTTGCCTGCAAACCTCAACTTTCCATTATCTCAGAACATCAGTACTGAATTACTGTTTGGAGGTAGCTGAAAACATTTGTACACCTACACAAATTGCACTAATGCTCTTTGAATTTCAAAAGGAGGTTATGTCATCTGTATAAACATGAGCAATACAAACAAAAACAAAAGAAATCCCGCTTAGTCCTTCTCACTCAAACATTCATCTTCACCCACCTCTGATCCCCATGTCCAGAAAATGACAAGGAAGCCAGTGGATGACACTACTCTCAAAAAAAGCTGTGGCAAACCCCCCCACCTAAATTAGCTCAGACCTACTGAAACCAGGGTGGTTAATGAAGACACCTGCAGGCAAACCAGGAGTTCAGATGCAGTTCCCACCTTAGCAGGACTCAGCAATTCAGCAGCAGCACTTTTTAAACCAGTATAGGCAATTTAGGTGGCTGAGAGCTGGGTTAGCAAGTGCAGATTCAGCTGCAGTTTCTGAAACTGTGCTCCAAGACTTGTCACCAGAGCAAGCTGTCGGCACAAGTATCCATGCAGACTCAGAGTCTGAAGTTTGATCTAGTTCTTAAAGATGTTCAGGATGTTCTTCTAGATTTTGTGCATCAAGTCCAGCTAGAAGAGGACAGGAATAAGATCAGATTAATGGTAAAAGCAAAGTGATAGGAACAAAAGAGTCAGAGCATGCATACATTTCTGGCTATAAAAACAGAAGATTTTATAGCAACCCATATCTAATGTTATATTTTTGCTTATGAAGATATACAAACACAGGCAGATATATCTGCATATGTGAACACATTCTTGGTTTTAAGAACATTCAGCAGTAAAAATCCCAGTTAATCATGAATTCGCTATTTCAACAATTCATGTACAGTAGCAACATGGAGATTTAGGCTGTCAAATTTTCAGACTAATACCTTCTGTGTGAAAAAGTAGCCCTTGTAATTTGAGATTGTAATATGAGAGCCAGTACTTCTGTGAGATGAATAAATTCCACCTGGGTTGGCTTCAAAGTAGTATTTACAGGTTGCCATGGTGTTGTTGCTTAATGCTGTTGTCTCCACCTTCAGAAGAGCAAAAGGCAAACTCCTGACAGCTCTTTGCACCAGAGGAGTCAGTAGCAACAGTGGCTACAGGTGAATCAGTGGTTTATTTCAATGTCTTGTAGGCAGCACTCACACAGCTTTTTACAAGCCTGATCTACACTCCTAATAATCTTACATCCCTCCAAGATATTTGCAATAACTAAACTTGCTAACCAGAGGAGAGGGCAGAGTCTCCCTGTTGCCCTGCACTCTCTGCATTGAGGCAGCCAAGGGGATGGCAAATGCTGCTGGATCATCCATGCTGCAGTGTGGAGACAGAATTAAAATAATGTATCCAATGCATTGGTTTTGTAGCCCTTTGACCAGACCAGTTCTCCAAAATATTTCAGCCATACTTGCTGCAAATAGCTGTTCCTGAAAGATAGAAGGCAGCAGCGTCTGTTACAAGAGCAGGAAGAAGCACAGGGATGTTCGAAGGGGTTGATAAAGCTGTAAGTGGCAGGATGTCAAACCTCAGCCTTGGGGCAGACATGTCCCAGCCAGCCAGGTCCAGGATCTGGTCATCATGAGGCTTAGATTAGGATTCAGTTTCACAGAGTTATAGAATATATTTGGTTAGAGGGATTTTTGAAGGACATCTAGTCCAACAAACCTCACCCCTTCCCCCCGCCCCGTGCTTCCTTCCTTGATAAGGGATTTTGCTCTGAAATGGATTTTGTGTCTGAAATCTGTGGGGCCCCTCAGGCATAAAATAATAGCCTGAAAGATCCAAAAATCTCATTACCTTCCTTAACACATGGCTAAAATTATGATAATATAGGACAGGGCACTTTAAATCTCACATATTCCTTACTAAGCCAAC
This sequence comes from Molothrus ater, assembly GCF_012460135.2. Lineage (NCBI taxonomy): Eukaryota > Metazoa > Chordata > Aves > Passeriformes > Icteridae > Molothrus > Molothrus ater. The sequence continues at coordinate 48,524,490 of NC_050483.2, forward strand.
AAAACAGATAGCATTTAAAGGAAGTTATTATAAACTGGATAATAAAAACCCTCCCCAAATACCATTCACTCTATCAATGTTATATGTCTGTCCTTGTTTTACCTAATACCTTTTTCCTGAGCAATGCCCATGAAGTGAGAAGGACAGATTAGCATACACAGCTAGAAAAAAAATAAAGTTGTTCATGTTCTTCCTTAATATGTTATAATTTTTCTGGGTTTGTTTAAACCTTCTTTGTATTAGATGAAGAAATTTGTTCTACCAGGTTCTGCCTTCAGCTTAGATGGAGATTGCTCTATTGCTATATCTCTGCCCTCAGCACTATTACAGTCATTATAAACCATTCAGCCTCAGAAATATGAACCAGTTTAATACTAACATCAACAGAAGCCAAGAGAACTTCTTTTCTTTTTTTTAGTAGGGACTTGCTAGGTTTCAAGTATCCCACACATACTCTCCAATTTGTGTTAGGAGTGGTTTGGTGTCCCAGATTCAAGTAACTGCTCTTATTTGTCCAAGACTCAAACTGCTCTCATTTGTAAGAAGAACTGACCACTTATAACTTTCAAATTCATCACAGCCTTGCATGATGAAGAGTCTAAGAGCTATTGTGAAGATCTGGAGGAACAAATGATTTAGCCAAAATCATCGAGGGGAAGGAGGAAGCCAAGATGACTAGTGTGTAAATTCATTCAGTCTCACCTGGTGAACTACCATGTCCTAAAATAACTTCTTCCCCCACGACTGAAAAGCATCTGTGCAACAACGAGAAAGGCACAATTTTCAGTCTCCTGAGAATGGCACAGGCAGAGCAAGCAGCATGAGCACCCTGTGCCGAATGGAAGCACAGATCTGTGCAGCCCTGTGTGTGTGTGCAGTTAAAATGTGCTCTAGCAGAGCTTTCTTTCATACCTCACGTTGCTGGGGTGGTAAAGGAAGGATGCAAACATCCTTCTGAATACACTGACCTGTATTTTATTTGTCCTTAAACAGAGGTTATTTTTTCAGGCATTATTTTTCTCCCATTAATTAGCATCCAATAGTAGGAGTGTAAGTTTACTATGCCAGAACTGATGTTACTACTACAGTCAAACATCTTTATTTGAAATGCAGCCACTTTTTGGAACATCTCAGTCATAGCAGATGTCTATCTGAAATATGAGTGTTTCAGACCAGTTGGCTGTAGCCTACAGCCAATGAATCCTTGTGAACTTGCTTTCTGCCCATTATTAATCATGCCTCCAATGGTAATTGAGCAGGCAATTGGCAGATACTTCACATTCAGATTTTTCTTTGCCATTGCCAAATGGTGCAAGGCCAAGCCTCCAGCTCCTCTGTCACAAGTCTTTACATGTTTAGGAGACATCTCTAAGCTACTTCACAACCTTTTGTCAGCGTTAAATTCACAGTCTTTCTACAAAATCCAGCATCATCCAGAATGTTACAACAGGGAGAAAAATACAAAGAGTAAGAGAATTAATGACTGTCTTGTAGGACCTACAGTACATTCAGACAGTGCAGTGCTTTAGCTACAAAAAGGCTTTCTTGGTGGGGTATTGTCATTTTTGCTTGAATAACAGCACTGTGGTTATAGGAAACAAGGGAGGAGTAAGGCCACTTCCCCCACATTTGTGGGATGTCCATGCACTTGAAAACCTGCTGAAACATGAGTAAACCCTGCTGGGCATCCTCAGCTCAGTCTGGCCTAGGGATCATCGATGACACAGCTCTTTCATGCCTGGCAGGAAGAGACAAGCTCAGAGAGGATTACTATAGTTTGTCATGGTTGCTTAAGTGTCCTGGCTGTCCTGGAGCTCAGGTGAATGCAGAGAGAGGGTAATAATGGTGTTCAAATATAACTTCACCTAGGAAACAGGCTATTCTGCACTGCATTTTCAGAACCATCTCCCCTGCTGCTTACTTCCACAGCAAAAGCTACAGAAGCTATCAGTGACAAATCCTGTATTACAAAACAGGTGCATGATTATAACCATTGTGAGGAAATAAACCACAAAATATCACAGATATCACAGCAGTGGATGCAACTTGAGAAAATCCTACTATCCCCAATGATAAAATGACTTTTCTTTAGTAGTGCTCTCCCAGCAGCAATGCCACCTCCCAAAACTGACTTTTACTTGATTTGGTAGTTTATTTCTCCACAGGGATTACAACATCCTCAGAGAATATGAAAGACTGATGGAAAAATTAAGATCGAAGATCTCCAATTTTAATAGAAAGGATCCCTTATATCTTTAAGTGACAAAAGTACATCTGGAAAAATTACATCAGTGTCAGAAAGAACAGCAACACTTAAAAACATTACTTCTCTGGGCTTTCCTTACCCCTACTAAAATGATGACAATCTGGTTAACAACCACCACTCACATCCAGGTCCTTTCCATGCCTTACAGAAGGGCTTCCAGATGCCCCCATGTGCACTGTCACCTAAATGTTCGTGTTTCCCTCAGTAGCTGGTACGACAGGGTGTATTTTATTTTTGCCTTACAGAGAAGTCATTGTGCAAGATGACAATATTTGTCTAGTTAGAGGAGATGCTCATATTTTAGCAATACTGAAAGATACTTGAAAAAGAGTGTATTGCAGCCCTAGCAATTGTCAGACCACATCTCTCAGTCAGAGCTTCAGCCCTGCTAGAACAGACAGGAGCTAAAGTGGGAAATGCAGTGTCTCAGAATAAACTCATTTTCTACTTGAAAGACGGTGCTGAAGAATTCACTTACAATGTCATTCAGTCCCTATATTTTAATACAACTAGTGGAGTTTTTAATTTTTTAAAACTACTTTTAATCCTTAAAAAAAAATAAAGTCAGTTTTCTTACCACTGCTCTTAATTTCAGCTTTATAAGCTAACAAAGGCATAGCACTCTAGAATCAGCTGAAAGGATTTAAAAGATAGTTCTGATTTTAGGTCAAGTAGCCCAAGTTCTCTTTGTTGCTATAAAACAGGAAATGAATCAAGTGTCTGAATTTCTGTGCTGGGGACTGGAGAGGACCTCCAGAGACCACCTAGAAAATCCTCTTTCCTCCCAGCCAATCAGACATAGCCATTCCTGAAAGGATGACAGCTTCCTAGGAAAAACATGTCAGTGTTTCACTGTCTTTACCACCAGAAGAATTTTTCTGACATTCAGCCTGGATGTTTCTTGCTACAATATCCATCCATGACTTACTGACAGCCTAAAATTGGGAGAATCTCCTGTGCCTTTTGCAACACCATTTGCTCACCTGAGATGTCAGACTTCTCTTCCTAAAACTGAAGAACCCAAATTCCTTCCGTTTGTCTGTACAGGCAGTTTTTTTCAGATCTCTGATTTTTGGCTTTTGATCAGACCTCCCAAACTTGACAATACTCTGCTTCAAGCTTTACCACTGCCTGAACAGTGAATGATTCTTTTGTACTTGTCTTGCTAGAGATGGTTTCCTCAATAAACCCCAGTACAGTCACACATTTTCAAACAATCTGATTCTTATGTTTCTTGTGTAAACCCCTATAGGGTCTGTCTTCTATTTTATCTCATGAAACTGCTGGTTAGAGGGGAACAGTTGGCAGAGCAGCTGTAGATTCCTTTTCTTTACCTAGCTGAAGTGAGAAGGTGGTCTGCAATTCAGTTTTAATAAGGTGTCTTTCTTCCATTTTGCTGAGGAGTTTCTGCCTTGTCTCTTTTTCCTTTTTTACACATGTGCTCACATACACAGTGCCTTTGTAGCAGGATGCCTCACCTAACTGGAGGTAAAAGAGCTGGAACTGTGCAATATTTGCAGAAGTTACCACTGCTGGGTGAAGGGAGGCTATGCTGCTTTAGCACCGAAAAATGACCTGAGACCAGTCTGACTCATCAATCTGAAAGTTTAATGCTCTGAGGAAGAACAACATTTCCTGACAGAAACTGGCATCAGTGAGCACGTGCCAGAGAAAGTTCCTGATAAAGCAACCAACAAGTTGTAATGCTGATAATTTATCTAAAGCTGCTGAGCTGACACAGCTGGCCTAGGGACACAGGACTGCCAACCAGTTCATATTGTGAAACCCCTGTCTCACTTTTTAACCATATCACCTCTTGAAGTGTGTGTGGAGATTCCTCCCCTGAGTGGGGACCCCTCTCCAGGTTTGTCCTTGAGATTGGGCAAAAGAGATTTGCTCATGGTCCTTGGTATGGGTGTCCAACATACATCTCTACGTAATTTGCCGACTTTGATATCATGGCTTGGATATTGCTTCAAGAAGACTACATTAGTATCTGTAGCTTAAATCATAGATTAATATATTCTAGTCTAATCATTATCATAATCCATTTAAATAAATAATTAATTTTATTCACATGAATATATATGATTTGTCACCCTTAATCGTATATGACAAAATCAAGTAAAGGCTCAATTATACCTATAAAGTTCTTTAGACATAAACTGTTGGCTAAGTCTGGGGCTGAGATTGGATCATTGCAATTATCCTGACTTAAACTCATTAAGAAAAAGATGCAACACAGCCAATATTTCCCAGATACAGTATAAAAGATTTTGATTTCCTCCCCCACCTTTTGCTAAATTGCACATCCACACACAATTCATGCACAAGAGCACCCCACAGTCATCAACAGACCCAGTATTCTCACTGTTTTCAGTAAAAGTTGATAGACTGGGTCAGAGAAGGCTACTGTGGAAACCATTAAGAAACTTTTATTTGACAGAATTATTCAAATGCTAAAACATGGATACAATAAACAGATAGGAATCTAAATAAGTTAATGAAAATCATTAGGGAAATACTAAATAGACCAAGCAAAGGCTGAACTGGAGATGGCATCATACAGGGCTGAAGAAAAATGAAACTTCAGAGAGGAGGTTGGAGAAGAACTGTAACTCTAGTAAAAGCAGAATAATACAGAGAAACTGCAATATTTAGTGATGAAAAATCAAGGGAGATATGATATGCCAGCAATTTATAACACCTTTCTGCTTATGAAGAACCAGCTAAAGTTTCTTTAGACATGCACAGACAGACACACAGACAGAGGCACACCAGATATTCTAGTATTTGGCATGAGGCACTCAAGTTACTCATAAAAAGCAAAAAGCTCAAGGGAAACATTAAAAACACTTTCCCATAGCTAAAAGGTTTTTAGCGTCTCCACACTTGGAGTGAGAATATCTGAGACATGTCCCTGGATCTCCTAGAGATTTGTTGAGTGGGTTATTAAAGCTCTCAAATGTCACAGAATTAGGATGATACTGCTGCCTTTTATGAAGGTGTGAAACCTAAAGGGCAGAAGCATGGGGGTTTTTATTTATGTTTTTTTAAGGAAAATCCCATTCTCTCCTGAGGCACCATGTATCATTCCACACACTGCTGTAGTAACACTCAGATGTAGTATTCCTGTACCTGCTTGCCAGCACATCCTTTCAGAGCCGAAGTCCCCTCACTCTCAGAGGAAACAAAGGGATGGTCCCTTCCCTGCCCTTGCACAGCCAGAAGGAAAAGAAGGAAGTGTTTATAACATCAGCAGGACTGACCAGACAGACTGCAGCCAGCATATTTATTCCTTCTAAGGGTACATCTCATACCACAGTCAGAAGGTGCCTGCACACTCTAAGCTCTGTAAAAATCTAAGAACAAGAAACAATAAAACAATTCAAGCAGCTTTTGTTCCAATGAGGGTGGTAAAGGGAACATGTAAAGGGATGAACTTCTCATCTTTATCCTTCAGACTGTCCTTTCTAAAGTTCAGCTGTAATTTGTCTTGCATGTTTATTATGGTTGCACATATTTTTGTCATTACAACTGATTGCAAAGATGATAAATCATTCATGTTTCACTAAGTAAGAGAGGAGTGATCCGAAAGAAACTGGTGAAAGTGCTGGAAAACCAGCTTTTAAAAAGTGAAAAAATAGTGAGTTTGATTTTTAAAAATGCCCAAATTTTCTACTCATACAGATTAAATCATGAAAAAATGAGAGGTTTATTCTTAACACAAGTACGTGTAGAGATAGGACAAGGGGGAGTGGCTTTAAATTGAAAAAGTGGAGCTTTATATTAGATATGAGGAAGAAATTCTTTATTGTAAAGGTGGAAATGCACTGTAACAGGTTGCCCACAGAAGTTTCAGATGTTCCATCTCTGGAAGTGTTGAATGCCAGGCTGGATGGGGCTTTGAGCAACATGGTCTAGCCATAGGTGCCCCTGCTCATGGCAAGGGGGGTTGAACTAAATGGTCTTTAAGGTCCTTTCCCAACCATTCTATGACTCTGATTCCATGTCTTCCAAAGCTGGGTTGCTATTTCTTCTTCAAGTGCATTTCCACTTAGAAATTTAATTTGGCAGAAAGTACGTATCATTTCAGTTTATAATAAATAAATAAATGCTGCTGAGTATTGAATTTATTGTTGAATGCTGAATTTCCTGCAGAGATGCAGCATTCAATAGTAAAATCAGAATTCTTGCAACAGCTCTCTAAAACTGCTCCTTGATTCTAAATCAAGCTTCTCCTAGAGCTAAGCTGGGAAAAAGGAGAAGTGTTAGGACAGGACAGAAAGAGAAGCTCTGGCTAATTTTTCAGCTGACCTTTAGGAACTTCTCCCTGACTGGTGTCAACATTCTCATAAAGTGCAGAGTAACCTATTCCTCTAAAGTTAGCCTCTGGAAGAAAATGACTGCTTTTACTAAGGGAAGAGCCTATCTGAAAATAATGGAATAGCTCATCAGAGAAGGTTTAGAAAAGAGTTATTAAATAGTGGGAAATCTGCTTCATAGCTCTGTCTTTATAACTTCTCAAAGAAAAGGTGCAGAAATAGCTGCATCACAGAATACAGCCGTCTACGTGGAGAACTAAAATTCAGTGAAGCTTTCTACAGCATGGCAGACAAAGGTGTAAGAAGTTCCAATGGAACTTCCAGCTTGGAAGACATGCACATAGACACCAGGTCTGCAAAGGAAGCAGACCTAAAAAACTTTTCACATTTTCATAGAATCCTCATCTCTGGAACTGCCAGAATTTGACAGAATGACAGAATTTTGTTAAAAGTAGTCTGAAGGTCAGCTAGCCCTACCCTCTGCTCAAAGCAGGATAACTTCAAAGTCATATCAGATCACTCAGAGCTCTATCTAGGTGAGTTTTGAATATCTTCAAGGACAGAAATCTTACAATCTCTCTGTGTGACACAATCCACTGTTCAACAATCTGTAAAGAGAATTTCTCGTCACAACAGGAAATAGAAACTTTCTGTAATGCATTTCTCATCCCTTCCTTCTTGTCCTTCAGCATTAATGCGTGAGAAGAGTCTGGATTTCTGTTTTCTAGCAACCACCCACTACACTGTTTAATGTATCAAGTATTCCCCTTCAAACTCTTCTTCTGGATTAAGAAACCACTTCCATCAGCTTCCTCTTAGAATGTCAGATATTTCTATTCCTGTGTCATCTCAGTGGCCTCTCTTTGGACTCCTTCTAGCTTCCACTTGGTAAATCTCTCTTGTGGGTAGGAGTGGGTGGAAATGGAGACATTACTGTAAAGGCAGCCTCAAAATTGCAGGGCAGAGGAGAATAATTGCATCAACCTGCTGCTTGTGCTATTAGTAACTGAGCAGTGTGCTGCAATGCTTCCTTGTTAAAGGACACACTGCTGATTGATGCCGGACCTGCTGCTCACTAGGACTCTCCAGATCTTCTCCTGCAGGGCTCTTGCCTGCTCAGCTCACCTGCTGAGCATGGGGCTGCTCACCCCAGATGCTCATGTCTTTGTTGAACTGGACAAGTTTCCCATCAGCCAGCTCCTCTAGCTTTTTGAGGTCTCTCTGTCCTTTATCAGAGCCCTGCCCCCAGCTTGGTGTCAACCCTCAGGCTTGGCAGGGGCTCTTTTCTATCATTCAGGTTGTTGATGAACACATTAAACAGTGGCAGAACACCAGTGCTGAAGTCCTGCTCGTTACGCGCTGAGCCCAGTGGCCCGGAAGAAAATGGGCAGTACTTCAGTACTTGCAGCTTTTCACGTACTCTGTAGGTCCCTCCAGAAATCTGTATCTACCCAGTTCATCTATAAGAATATAGTTCATGGAATTAGGATCAAACAATCTAATAAAGCCAAAATAAGCAACATCTACTACTCTTCCTTTTTAACCCAGCCAGCTGCCATTTCTTCAGAGAAGGCAAAACAGATCAACAGGCATCATTTGCCCTTGGTATGCCTGTGTTGAGTATTCCCAACCACCTTCTTATTAGTGTGCTTGGAAACAACTGAATTTTCTCCACAGTACTCTCAGGACTAAGGTGAAGATAAGCAGCATGCAATTCGTCTGACCCTGTCTTTCCCTTTGGTTCTTCTGCTATGCTTCATATGGATTGTCCACCCAATAAGCATTTAGCGACAAACATTTAAAAAGTATGTTGAATCAATAAACAATTTAAATCTATTCTTGTGACCTCAATTAAAATCAAGGTGGATAAGAACAAATTCTATCCTTAATTTTCCTTGTCTACTCATGCTGGGTAGCAGTGAAAAAGGAAATAAACAATACACGACTTTGGCTAATTTTATCTTTGCTGCTGTGAAATCCAGACTGTGGTTAGACTGGGGAAGTGCAACACAATAATATGAAGGTGAATTTGCTTATTTTCTCTTGGTCCTATAGTCCCTTTAATCTCAGTACTTCACTGTTTCTTCCAGTACTCTTCTTTGCTGTCTTATCTGTTATTACTACCAACCACTTGGAAAAATACTCACAAGCAACGATTTGGTTTCTCTATCAATTAATTCTGATAAATAAATAAACAAGCAACTCCCATGGTATTATAGTAAGGAGTGGAAACATTTTTTTCTACAATTGTTTGCAAAGAATATTTAGTAAATCACTTTTCTGCTAGAGTTAGGGCATGCACCTTCAGGACAGAGGACTATCTTACTTCAGTCAAATGTGAATGTCCACTCTATTGGTTCAGTCTTACTCTTATGTCAACTTAGCCCTGGAGAGGGTTGCAACAGCACTGTTAAGGTTGGGATGAAATAAATATAAATGCAAAGACATGTTTGTAAACTGAGAAAAAGGAAGAGAGCAGGGATTAAGCATGACATGCAAAAATAGTGCAAAATTAACACTGGTAAAACTGGTAAACGCTGAAGAATGCTTTGCTCATACAAAGACCATGGCAGGGATGACTCACTAGCTGTAGGCCTGTGCTCTGCTAGGGGAGGGGGGTTTAATAAGTTTATAGCCCAGTGCCATTTCTCTTCCTGTTATTCAAACAAAAATATACTCTGTAGCCAGAAGATGCCCAAACCTGGAAAACAACACAGCATTCATCATCCTTAATGTCACACACGAGTCATCCCCACCACACTACTTGGACATAGGTATCTAGGAGCTTATGAATATGAAACCAAAGAATCACTATATCCAGAAACAAAAATAACCCCTCCCCTCTCCAGTCTCACACAGTTTTCTTGCAATCCAATGGTCTTGTGCCCCTTTTCCCATGCTCCTTCAGAAGACAATAAATTCTTAGAATGAAATCAAGCATGCTATTGCAGGGGCTATTACAGGACACTGAGAAAAAGCTGAAAATGATTCATACATGTCACAATTTGTGTCAGGAATTAGTCCTGGACAGGCAATTGTCACAATAAGAAGTTCATAAAGATTACAATTTTCATATTAAAGCTCCAGGACTACTTAGAGCTACTCCTCTTTAGGATTTCATTACTATGATCATCAAATCCTTGTCCTCTATATCCTTAGAAAGAGAATTTGGGTATTGCTGAATTATGATGGCTACATCTGTTTAATTTTTATTGCATACTAATGCAGAAAAGGTTTAAGCTACTCATTCCTCTGTTCCCTGCGTACAGTGCTTGGGTCAGCATGGCTCAAGCCCTTGAGCAGCTCATGACCACTCTGCTGCCAAGAGCAAAATCCCCTGTCACTCTTCTGGCTCAACAAAGTGTCCAGTTGAAGCTTCCATTTTCCATACTTGATTTTAGCACTATCAGTCACATAATTCCAGGAAAACACCTTTGGATCAATTTCAAAATTCCCTACTAAACTGCTTTGGAAGTGTTGAAAAAGTCATACCCATCCCTTCCCTATAATAAGTGATTTGTATTAACTCTTGGTGGATGTGTGGATAAACCCAATGCTAACAGCTCCTGAGTAGGGTCAGTTTGTCTGGAACTGTAGTATTAGAATTTCAGCTTGAGACTGTACCATTTAAATGCAGATCATAAGGAAAAGACAACAAGAGGAGCTGTGTCCTTTCAGCACCTGGAGGATCAGTGGGTGACACTTCAAGGTTCAGTAGATTGCATCAATTAGCATTGCGGTGTCCCCTGTCAGCAAAACAATGCCATAAGGAGGCAATAGCACCTACAGCAGAAAAAAAAAAAATCACCTAGGGAAAGTTACAAAGTAAGTTGCAAAAAAATTAAGCTATTTTATGGTGTATACTGCAAAAACATCAACTGCCTTCCAAGCACATATATGTTGTCATTATAGTGCAAGAGTTCTATTGTGAGTACATTGCAAGGGTTCCATATTGCTAGAGTTTCACACCTCCTTGATGTTTCTTGTAGGCAGCTCCTCTAGGCACTGACTCTTCCTTGTCCTCACAGCAGCCAACTGACTCCAGTTCCCAGCAATCCACTCTTTTATAACACTCTTCTTATTGGCTACAGCTGTGGCCTGTTAACATCAAGCTTGCTCCTAATCTTTAGTAGTTGGTTCAGCTGCAACTCTTTAGGGGATAAGATTATATTCTATACCACCTTCATTTACCCATACTGTATCCCCCTACACAGATAAAGTTGTATTAGAATATTTGTATCTAATCGTTAATTTTCCTTAGGTTCAGCCTCTATGGTCCTAAATGTCTATAAAGACTGCCTTGGGCATCTGCATTATCCTCCCAGGCTGCAGCACACCAAATCTGGGAAGTCAGGTATATATATAATATATATATTATATACATATATGATCTGGGTCTTGTATATGAACAATACAAGATTTCCCTTAGGTTGTATATAAACAATGCAATTTCCCTTGTATATAAACAATACAATTTCCCTTAGGTTCAGCCTGTATGGACCTAAATGTCTACAAAGACTGCCTTGGGCATCTGCATTATCCTACCAGGCTGAAGCACACCAAATCTGGGAAGTCAGGAGACTTTTCACATAAACAGTACAAGACTCAGACATAAACAGAATGTATTGTTCCCTGAGGTATAGGGCTGCTTTTGGCTGAAAATCCATTAGCTTTTCAAAATAAAAATAATAAATAAAATATAACAGTCCAATCATCACAGCATCCCAACTGCAATCCCAGCAGCCTTTGTTCAGGCAGATTTTCACAGAAAACACAGGTTATTTCAGTTTGTACAGAAATGCTCCATACTGCCATTTAAGCATATGAGAACAAGACTTTTTCATCCATCCATCACCATCTGCAGGGAAGGGAGGCTACAAAGAACCAAGGCACATGGCTCTCTGATTTTTGCCCTACCAAACTGCCAAATTCTGACAGTTCCTTCTGTGCCACACTGCTTCACTGCTATCCCTTCTGCAAGTAAAGGGCAGCTCATACAGCTACCCTCATATCTGGACATTCATAATCATTGCTATTACCACAACCATTGTCACAGATAAAATTTTCATCAGCTAACTTAAATGGCTATTGCTGTACCTCATACTCATGCACCAAGCAGGCCTTGGTTCCTGTGTTTGCATTATGTCTCTCGTAGTGGAACTTAATGGACTGGCACAAAAGAACTAAGAAATGAACCAACTGGTAAAATTTTACCTGAGGAAATCAGGATGGGAACAGTGTGCACTGGCAATTTTAGCAAAGGCTGGTGCAACTGAGGAGGCACATGAAAAATAAGTCTCCTTAATCTCTAGCTGAAAGTTGTACAGTGTACTGTTGAGCTACAACTGTTAATTTAGGCATGTTCAGTCCAAAGGATATTTTAGAAATAGGATGTTTGCTTAGCTCATGAAACATATCTTAACTGCTATGCTTGCAGGGTTGGACACAGACAGCAGCATGCTTCCTTTGCAACATTCTTTCAGGGCACAGAGGAACTCAGCAATTTTCCAATAAGAGTGAAAAGTAGTCTGATTTTAACAAGGAGAATCAGCAAATTTCCTTCCTGAATGAGGGAACTTGATTTGAAGTAGATCTGTAAAGTTGTTTACAGGATTTCAGTAATTGTGAGGATAGGTGCACAATCCAGGACTTGAGTTGGAAGGGGTTTTGTTGTTTATTCCTAGGGGGGATGTTGAATCTTTTTCCTGGTACTTAGTGGTTGTAATTAATCCCACCCAATGTCTACAAAGGAAAAAGGAAAAACACTTGATGCAAAACAGCAGAAAATGAATAACCTAAACTGTAACACCCTGTGGCACTGTATGTCAGAGCTAATTCCATGCATTAGCATGCAGTGGCACCCTTAGGAGAAGCTTGGTGAGATAAAGCTGTTCAGGAAGTAAGAAAGAGAAGCAATTCTGATTCTGACATTGCTGTGAGGTAAGTGCACATAACACTGGACTGCCAGTTCCTTGTGGAGCTGGATCACCCCTTTCCCTGGAGGTGCAGCCAACCTGTGATTAATGCTAGAGAAGAAACTGGGCCAAATGTTGTGGTTACAATTATATTCCTTCCAATGCTTCTGGATGTACTGATAAAAACCATTCTCATTCCAGCAGCATTTCCTGCTGCAGCCCATGCAGACCTACAAAAGGTACAGAAAAGCCTTCTCTACTCCTTCCAGTGTCACTTCCTTCATCTCATCCAGCACAGATTCAACTTCTGGCTACTCATCTGACTTTTACTGCTAAAAGAGCACCACAACATTTATTGCTCCTTGTGGTTTTCTGTATGTGCTTGCAAAGGGATAGCGTGAGATCCACTTGGCTGCTTTCAAAGACGAGTGCACAGAACTTGCACAGAACTGAAGAAGTTTAATTCTGGTTGTGTACCTCTACAATACAAGGTATAGAAGATCCAGTTTTGGAGCAAAGGGGTTTTTTTCTGGTAAGTAAGCTGCAAGTATTTCCACTAGAATTGTCTTTGCTTCTCTGTTGATATTCTGTGCATCTGTAGTCAAACTTTATCTCCTTAGAGGTCTTTTAGAACTGAATTGATTGTACAGTCCTTCAGTAGCTCAGACACATTCTAGGTCCTGATTAATTCAATCACCCTTACAATAAAAATGTACCATAATTCTTAATTGTAGAAAGGAAAAACAATGTGTATTTACACATTACTGAAAAGAGGTTTTAAATGAATGCAGCACATCAAAGGACCAGAAACATATAGGAGACAAAAATCTGTTCCCATTCCAGAAAAATGTAACTGGCCAAAATGAATGGTTTTTTAAACCAGAAGACATCCCAAGAAGCTAAGACTCAGGGATGACACAAAACCCTTACAAATGCTATAAAACTGTCCTAATACAATTTATTTAGGAGAATCAGATCAGTTCAGGACAAGGAATAGGAAATTAATCAGCGTCCTCTTTAGAGAAAGTTACTCAAATATCTTCAGCTGCTAATTTTAATTAGTGAGTCTTGGAAAAACACTGTTTTTAGGAAAGTAATGCACAGACTTAGCTGCAAAAATAGCTTCTTCTAGGAGACTGATCAGTGTGTACAGACACAGAGAGATTCCAAGAGCTGCACTTATCTGAACGTGGCTTCTATCACTTTCATGGCCAATAGTGCAAGTCACCTGTCCTCAAGGGGTCTGGGGACTCCTGCTCAAATCAAACTTCCAAGTCTCTGTTAAAAAGCCAAGGACTGTCTCCTTCTCCCAAACCTACAGATTTGGTAGGCCAAAAAGAACAAAACATACCTGGAAAAAGTCAGAAACCAGTAAGTAAAATTATGTGGTAAGATTTTTCTCCCCTAGAAAGTGCTTGCAATAGTCCTGAACAACTACCTAGGCAACCAATTCCCTCCTTATATTTACTCTTTATTCACTGTTTGTCGTCTTGAGTTAACAGAGTCAAATATTTGCATACATTCCCTCTCAGTTCCTTAAATAAATGCTAACTGAGCAGCAATGCTCCCATATAACCCACTTCAGAGTGTATGCCTGGTGGCAGCAAGGTCAGGTTACATAGAGGAACAGAGATGCTGCTCACCACTGTAAGGAGAAAATTCCTGTGGCCAAAGCTCAACTGGAGTTGAAGCTTCCAGAAATGTGGGGGACAATAAAAAGTTTTTCCAAATATATTTATGGAAATAGTGTAAAAACAGCAACCCATTCCGGGAAGAGGATGGTCTCTTCACAAACAGGAACAGAAATGAGGCAGAGGTGTTTAATGCATTCTTTACCTCTGTCTTCATCACCTGTGATGAACCAAGGGATTCTTGGAACCCTGAGCTGGAGGACAATGACTGTGAGAATGATCAGTATACTCTGAAATTTCATGGTATCTGTTGCTCCAGATGGATCCCTATAAATCTATGGAGCCTCATGGGATTAATCTGAGAGTCCTCAAAGAGTTATCTGATATAATTGCAAAGCCTCTCTCAATCATTTTCAAGTGATCTTGGGAATTTGGAGTTGACTGGAAGTCAGTGAACATTGTCCCAGTTTTCATGAAGGGCAAGGAGGAGGATTGCAGAAACTACAGGCCTCTCAGTCTCACTTCGGTGTCTGGTACAGTTCTGGAGAAGATTACTTAGGGAAGAATTGAAAAACACCTGAAAGACAATGCAGTCCTTGGTCACAGGCAGCATGACTTCATGAGAGGACAGTCCTGCTTATCAAACCCGATTTCCTTTTACAACAGGTTAACCCACCTACTTGGTCTAGAAAAGGCAGTGGGCATAATCTTTTCCGACTTCAGCAAAGTTTCTGCTACTGCCACAACACCCTCTGAACAAAATGTCCATCCCACACCTGGATAATCATGTTGCACATTGGGGGAGCAACTGGCCCACAGGTCAGACACAGAGGGTTACAGTGAATGGGGTGACATCAGACTGGTGACCTGTCACTAGTGGGGTTCCACAGGGCTCCATCCTCAGCCCTGTGCTCTTCAACATCTTCATTAATCACTTGAACACAGACTGGAAGGGATGATAAGTTTGCCAACAACACTAATTTGGGATGAGCTACCAACTCCCTCAAGGGCAGAGAGACCTTGACAAATTAGAGAGATGGGCAATCACCAGTCGTATGAAGTTCAACAAAGGAAAGTTCTGGATTCTGCATCTGGGATGGGGCAGCCCTGTTTGTATGTATAGACTAATAGCTCCTGCCTTGCAGAGCTTTGCCTTTCTAAAGCTTTTGAGATGACTGCATACATTCATCTCACCATTCAGCATGGAGCAAGCCTCCATAGCAGACTGGCTGCTGGCAACACCAGCCTCAGCCTCCTGAAAAAGCTGTAGGGTCCTCCTCACCTGCTCTTCCAGAAGTTATCCACATTCCTCAGGTGCAGCTGAGTAGATCAGGCCAGAGCTGGGTTTTATTGCATCATTACAACTGAGCCAGTAGAGTCCCTCCTATAAACACATAAAATTTGTCTTAAAATCAAAGCAGAATTTTGAGGCACTGTATTTGCAAAATTATGTTAATATTTAAGAATACATACATGAACAGCCAAAAAACCAAAACTGGAGGTAGTTGTAAAATTTTTATTCAAGTGCATAAGGAGTTAAAAAAAAAAACCTGGAAAAAACCATGTGGAATGAAGATCTTTGAGACTGTGAGTCTCAAGATTACTCAACCAAACTGGAACCAGTGCAGGAAAATCAGGGATAGACCAGGGGGAGGTATTGCTGATAGAGCATGACTCAACTAGTTCCAATAAAGACAGAAAATGTACCAAGCATCCATTATGACAGATTCTGAGAAAAAGAAAGAAAAGGAGAAGTACTGAAAAGCAAAGCAGTGATCCTCTATCCTGTCAGAATGCACACCAAGGAAGTGTATTGCACTAGAGCTCTAAATGACAAACCAGTGGAGGGTGGGAGGCAGATATGTTCACTGATAGATACCAGTCACAATATAGACCAGCATTTTTCCTGAACTGTTCACTGCAGAATTAGGATTTTGTGGCAAACTGAGCGAGTGGATTGTTCTTTTCTTTGATCAGTTCTCCTTTGAATGAAGATATGCCCTTTGTGTGGAATTCTGCTACCAAGGCTGCCACTTCAGATTTCAGTTTAATTGTGTAAATATTGCAGGAAAACCAGCTATGCCTCTAACAAACAGTCTAAAATTAGTTCTCTGTTAATTATCTGACATCCTGAATATAAGTCAATGTAGTAAGCAAAAGGGTATGCTCTGATGTTTGGCTATAATTCTGGTTCATATAGAGATTTCATCCACAGCCTTGAAGAAATTTTTGTCCAATAAATCTTTAAGCAGTATTTGGATTCTGTACTTGTTCTAGGCAGACTGAGTAGTCAGAGAGGAAGAGCAGTGTCTTCCAGAATACAAACAGTAAATTTTTTCCCATGGAAAAAAAGATATCTTAGACTTTAAATGATATATTTGATCTTTTTTGTTTTAAATATCCAAGTCCTCCAGAAAGCTGTCTTGTTTAGCTCTAACACCAGTAAAATAAAAAATGTTCTCATCATTACCCCAAATCAGGATAAGAGCCATGTGTTTGTGCGTGCATGCTCATGCACAATTCTGGAAGCTGTTGTACAAACACATGACTGTTTTATACACATGCTGGGGAACATCAGTGTCTTAGCTCTGTTTGTGTTGTTTGCCACCCATATTAAAATATCACTGGTCTCATAATGGATACAGTAGATAAACATTGTTTTTAAAATATAGTATGGGAGAAAATCCAGGAATATGATGTCATCAACAGAGCGATGAGTCTGCTGTGTTCAGGGAGGGGCAGTAAAACCTAAGTTAGACTCATTCATACTAGAGAGAGGAGCTGTTCCCAGAGACGTGTTGCACTTCACTCATTTGTATCTGCTCAGTGGTGAATTTTCAGTCAAGGTATGTTTTTTCACTTCTCTTTCATATTCAGTGTGGTTTGTTGCTTCTCGGAAACCACTTATTGAATTCTTAATATGTTTCTGGTTCAGTGACAAATGAGCTGATATTATTGTTCCAGAAAATTGGAGCAGAAAAATAATTTTTGCTAATGTGATTTTGTAATTTGTTGGGTTTTGCAGAGCTATAATATTTACAGAAAAATGCTTTATTTCAAAGTACCCAGTGTATCAAAGCCACAGGGTACTACACTAGCCACAAATACTGTCCCGTGTACTGAAGGGTAAGTGTTTCTCCTATCCAGATGACACTTCATGTCTGTAATCATACCCTGGGCACTGTTTCTTTCATCTCACAAAAAGAATCAGAAAGTACAAGCAGCTAACTTCAGTTTTGGCTGAGAAATTACCTACAAAATTGTAGGGAAAAATCAGAGTCAATTCTTTGCTGTACATACTGATAATTTTTTCTCTGTTTATTATTTTGATTGTAAACTTTGTTGGGCAAGATGTAGAAGTGCATGTGCGTGTACCTTACACTGCTAATCTGTCTCATCTGCACTGATTGAATGGCAAAGCTAAAACTTTGAAACTTTTACAGAGGAGAAAGCTTTTGGATGACATTTAAGCTACATTATTAGTTTATTTTTAAAATATATATGCAAATAAAAAAAATTCAGTAGGAGCTTAACTTTTAAGGTGCTGATGAAAACAGAGAACTTAGTAGTGGTATTGTAATTAGAATAACAAAAAAGAAAAAACCAAATGTTGAAATATATGCTATACTTTTGGCTACTCATTTTCCATTACTCAGTATCCTAAGCAGCCTTCTTAGTGTAATAACAGCAAATAACCATAAAGCCAAAAGTGTTCAAATAGTTAACCATTAGAATTCTTGTTTTAATGTTTTGTTTGTAATCTTAGAGATGCCATCTCCTAAGACAGGGGTACACTTTTATCTTAAACAGCTGTACATATTTTCTTAGAAACTAGAAGACAGTTATCTAGGTAAAAGAAATATCTATTTTCACATATGAGTCTCTAAGATTGAAGTATCAGCATGTTGAGTAATATCAGTCATAGATATAGATAGAATATAACTTTTATCTGGTAATGTGCAATCATTAAGAAAAAAAATTAAGAGAAGCATCTTAGCACTCCAGCTTCATTTATAGACTTCCAAATATATTTGGTTTTTTTCAGTGTGAATAGTGAAAACACAAACAGAAGGGATAAATATACCCAAGTTAATAAAGACTTCGGAATAGCTGACCAGAGACACCTCCAGAAAATCTTTGCCAGATTTTCCATTGGGCCCCTGAGTACATGCAAGAACAAGATTAATTGAGTAACTCAGAGTTACCTGAACATTGTGTACCGACAATCTAACAAAAGAACCACCTTTCCTACTGAGTTAGAGCTTCCTGAAATAAGCATCCCATCCTTGCACAGGAAAACAGCTTTAAAAATTCTTGTAGCTGTTTAATATTTCAAGCATTTTCTCAGGCAGAAAACAATAGGAATTTGGGTGAATTTTAGGATGTTCTTTATGAATACCCTAAAAATTATTGTTTAAGAATGGCCAGTGTTTGATAATCTGTTTTTCATTAAAAGAAGGGTGTAAAACTCTCTTAGGCACTCAAATTCCACTGTTTTTAAAATCAAAGCAGGAAAAAAAATTCATATTACAAGTCTAGGAACACTTATCAGAGAATAGAGCTTTGCTTTCAAAACACAGTCCCTCTCAGTAACTAATTCAACTGCAGAAGTACACCTGAACTCATTAGCAATGCTAATCAATGTAAACTTAATGAAAAAAACACCACAAAGAAAAATGCTGTTTAGCTAAAACATCCACTTTTCTTTAAAATTATTCATAAGCCTTCTTCTCTTGTCACTCATGTCTTTTTAAACCTCCCTCTCAAGTACTCCATACAGTTGAGTTCCCCCTACCTTATCAAAAGGCTTATCTTCCTTCCTTCTTGCATTTAGCGCACTACATACTTGGAGATGGAAAGTTCTGCCTCTGCCTGGCTGATACCCAGCTGTAAAGGAACAGGGCACTTTAAAGTGGAGACAAGAGCTGTTCTTTGCCAGCCCTTTCTGGGCTTTAGTGATGTGTAGCTGCTCAGCAATCACGCCCTGGAGCAGCCTTTGGGTGCTGAGTCACAAACAGGTGGCAGGCACAGGCTGGAGCAGCTTCTGCCCTCAGCTGGGTGCCCTGGGCAGGGACAGAGGGAGGAGAGGGCATCCCGGTCCTGGGCCAGCCCCAAGGCAGGGGGAAAACACAGAGGGCGAGAGCAGCACTTGAAATTTGTGCCCCACAGGTTGGCTTCACACAGATCCAGCTGTAACTGCTTGTGATCACCACAGTGGTGACACCTCGTTTACTTAGAAGTGAAGCTAATGAGCTGGGACTGAGGGACTCTGGTCATGGTCCAACACCCCATGTAGGAGTTCAATGTTGGAGAACAGGCACAAATTACATATAGACCAGAGAAACACAAGGAGCAAAGTTGCCAGCTTAAAGGACTCATCTTCAGTCTGATAATTGGCAAATCCAAAGCGTGCAGATGCTGTGGCAAAGCTGCTATATAAAACTTCACCAAAATATTTCAGAACTTCTAATGTTCTCTGAAAGGATGGATTTGACTTACTTTTGTGGCTGTGCTATATTTAAGTCCCCTAAATATTAACTCTTCAACTTGATTCAGCAAGGTTGGGTTGGTTTGTGTGACCCCTGCAAACAGATCTGATCATCCAGATTTGCAAATTCAGTAGCTTTGCACACTAAGGTATCCCAGAATGGTGATAATATTGCAAAGACACAGTTCAGATGATGGTTAATTTGCAGAGAAGGGAGCTGTCAAAATATAGAAATCCATTTTCCCATTCATTTTATCTGAGATTGCAGTTAAATGCCACCAAAAAGTGAGTGATCCATGGTAGAGAGCCAGGTCTTTTAAACAAGATTTATGCATGCATGCCCAGAGGCAGAACTGGTCATAGATGCTTTTCCTCCTGCAGTGTTCGTGCCTTGGCAGAAAGGAATAAGCCCTTTGGGACCACACCCAGTGTGGAGGTGTTCTGTCCCTTTGCCATGGTTGTGAGATTTCCTATCAGCTGTCTGACTGACTGAAGGGCTGCTGCTCTGAAGTGTCCTGGGTTACCAAAGAAGGACAGCAGGTCCCTCCACCCACACACACGGAGCACAGCAAGTGTCTCTTTCCTGATGTGAAGGACAAACTCCCTACAGGTAGTGAGCAGGCCAACAAACTGGAAGTGTTTCATCAGGTATCCTGAGCATTTTTATAAAAAACAACTGTTAAGTCTTCATAATTCAAATTGAGACCTAATCCTTAAACAAGTAAGTAGGACAACAGAAATATTGCAGTACTTGTTGTTAGATTTTGGCTCAGCTCTGCATGTACCTCTCATCTCATTCTGCAGCAGCCTTTCCCTAGAATAAGTCATATTCTACACTCTGACTTATATTTGGACTCTGCTTAGATTAGAAGTTCCTTGAGGCACAGCCTGTCCCCGTGCTTGCAAGACTTTTGCACACTGATGATGCCCAAAGCCTCTGGCCATCAGTGCAACACAGACAGAATGGCAGCATCTCCAGAGCTGTGCTCCTGGTCCGACCTGCTAGACAGCACAAACAGCTCCCCAAGAAAACAAGCAGATGGAGGCAGAGAAAAAAGAGACACAAGTAACTACACAGGCTAGATCCTCAGCTGGACTGAATGCTTGCAGTGCCCTCCAAATCAGCATCAGCAGAGTAATGACAGATTATAGAAGATAAGGTGTTATGAATATATCGGCAGATCTGAGTGACTTGCTCACTGGTAGCCTGCTTAACAAACATATCATTGACACATCCTCTTGTCCTGGCCTCGGTCTTCAGAGGGAAAGGTCTGTGAAAGGCTGATTGTCCTATCTGTGAAATTAGGAGATTACAAAGAAATGTATGCCATACATGTTCCTTTACTTACCACAGCAGATAAACCTAGCTCTGGGACACTTAATATGCTCCGAGTCAAATTCTAGCCTTTGTAACTGTACAGCTTCAGTTCAACACTGAATTCAGACAATGGATCTTGCAATCAGCCCAGTCTCATCAGGCACTTTATCATAACAGTCTCATCTCAGTCTGATACCTGAGCTCAAGGATGAATTTTTTCTTTATTTCTTCAGACTGAGTCATCTAACACAAACCCACCTGACACTGTGTGTAGTCTGGGAGCCCTCCATGTGCTCCTCACGCAGAATCCTGTTTTACCTGTTCAAGACCAGCTTGCAGATGGCTGTTCACCTTGGCATCACCTAGAAAAGTTTCCTGTGCCCAGTCCTGATAGTGCTGGGAGTGCACACAAGCCACTTTCTCCCTGAGTAAACAGCAAAAGACCAGGCAAAAGGTGTGAGGCACTGAAGGGGACCATGAAGTGTCCACTTTGGGGAAATTCTCTCCCCTCTCTCTCTGTACACACACAGACATATATATATATATACACTCACAAAAACATATTTAAAATTATGACAATCTTGCCAGGGAAATAAAATACATGTTCCTTTGCATATCCATGCAGCCCATTGCTAGGGGATGATCCTACATGGATGGAACCTCCATAACTTTCCCATTGCTAGGGGATGATCCTACATGGATGGAACCTCCATAACTTTCCTCCCACATTTTTACATTGCACAAAACAACCGTCAAATATTTTTATCAGACATTTCTGATGTGGGCATCTATTAGGATCAAGACACCAGCTGCATTTTTAAATTTATTTTCCTTTGCCTGGGTAAGGATCTTTTTTTCTTCTCTCAGTTAATGTCAGAATTTCCAAGTCATGAGGAACTGGGACTATCCCTCGTGGGCAGATAAATAAGAAAAAGCAGTTATCTGCTTCCAAGCCTGTAATCTGTGTAGAGAATTACAGTAAATAGCAAATTCAAATAAGATAAAGAATTTGGAATAGCTATTTACCAGAACAAGGGAACCAGTTTAAAACTCAAGAACTTCCTCCATACATGTATTTTTTGCTTCTCCTCTGCAAGTTGCAAGTTCATTTTCAAAATAATACTAGTGCCATCTGACCAAAGCAGTCATAATGAATCAGACATGAATGCAGTTCATGAATGGCTGGGATATTGGCATCAGAAGTTTTAATTTATAACATACACATTTTTTTAAAAAACAGCATGTGGAGGCAAGTCACATAAGACAACTCACCTTCTGATTAAATCTTTCTTCTGGAAAACTTTTTTTTTTTAGAATGGTCACCTTATAGCTCATAAATTCCAGTCAGCTGGGTCAGCAAAAGGGACATTTCCCAGAAATAGAAGGAAGTAGAAGTAACAAAGTGGAGTCAGTTTTGTATAAGTATTTCCTGCAATGCTTTGGGAACAGTCTTTTTTTGAAATGAAAACAACAATTAATTTTCTTCTACAAGAAATGTAGTCTACAAATTGGCATTTAAATCATGCTACAGCTCATAACTGTTCAGTATGAGACATCTGGAGTTCCAATCTTCTACTCTTTGCCTCATGTATTTCTACAGACAGGTTAAATTGTTTCCACTACACACTTGTTTCTGGATTCGAAAAAGGGTTCAGTGTAATATATTAATGAAGTTTGCCTTAGAATAAATGTACTCTGGTCAAACAACTTTTAAAAATCACAGAAAAGTTTGATTTTAAATACAAGAATCAAACAATTTCAGATTTTGCACTATTCTGAAGCTGGGTAAAATATGGGTCCAGACTGTGTAAACTATCTAAGTTTTCTAATTTTTTAAATTAAAACCCCTGGCATGTACCCAACTTAGGCAAGAATCCTTATTCAGTGTTTGGTTTGGAGCTCTTTCCCCTCTTGGGAAATTAAACCCTCTTTCCCCTTCTTTCCTTTCTTCCATTTCAACGTTTATATTTCTCCTTTTTCATCCTTGCTTCCTTCCCAACACAGCACTTCTCCTTTGCTTCCTTTAGCGGGGTTATGTTCACTTCCAGAGCTCACATCCCCTCGTTTCCCCTCGATTGTTCCTGCCCTGACATCCTGCCCTGAGCCTTCCCCACCTGCTGCACAAAACTGCCGCGCACAATTCCACACAGAGCTCTTTCTGCAGTGCTGACAAAAGTCATGGGTCACAAGGGCAACGGTGATGTGCTTAACTTAAATCAGGGTATTTTCCAAAATTAACAAAGCTGGTCAGAAGACAACATTTCTGTTCCAGAGAAAAATTGGTGAAGGGTCTTGACATTTTTAACAAAAGCAAGAAAACAAACCACGGAAGAAATACACACACAGAGGGTAAATCTGCCTGGGAATGGGGAGCACTGATAAGGGATTTTGAAAGAAGCATCTTCCTTCTAAAGCAAGTGCCTGAGGGATAAACTGTAGTGAATTGTGCTCTTGCAGTCCCTAGTTTTTTTCTTTTTTTGGAACTACTCCACTTTGTAAAGATATTAAACTCACAGTTGGCCAGAGAGAGCAAGACTGGATCTGGGTCACCTGCTAAACTGTGAGCAGTCAGTACATCTTCTCCTTTGTTCAAGACAAGAATGACATCTTTAAAACATTTTCTGTTATGTTACCTAAATCTTTTGTGAAAAATCTTTCTTTTAAAATCAGTTTCTTCAGAAATTCTCTGTTTTGATAGTCAAAAAAACACTCACCAGAAAAGATGATCTAGCAACTGTAGCAGAGCAGAGGGGCAGAACCCCCTCCCTGACCCTGCTGGCCACTCTGCTTTGGATGCAGGCTGGAACACAATTGGCTTTCTGGGCTGCAGGTGAACATTGATGGCTCGTGTCCAACCTTTCATCCATCAGAAGTCCTCCTTGGCCGGGCTACTCTCCATCCCAGCTTGTGTTAATATCAGGGGTTGCCCCACCTTGGCTTGTTGAACCTCCTGAAGTTTGTGTAGGCTCACCTCTCAAGCATCCCTTCCTTCTGGGTGGAATTCCTTCCCTCTGGATGGCTTCCCTCCCCTCCAGTGTGTCAGTCACCTGCATCACACAGCTTGGGTCAACGTCAAGTTTGCTGAGGGATCAGCAAGTGTGTTTGGTCCCACTGTCTGTGTCAAAGACATTAAACTTTATTTTTTTTGTTAGCTTTGGGTACAATAGTTCTTTGAAGGAGCTGTGGCATATACTAAGGGAATCTGTCTGTCTAACTAAATTGTTACCCTGTGGTTTTTTGTTGGGTCTGACATTCTGGAAAGAGCAGATAGGACGTATCTTCTTTGTAAACACCAGTGCTCAGAACCTGTATATGCAGAGTGAAAAACAAACTGTCTGCACCAGGTTCCAGCAGGGCTCTGTCATCTCCTGTTGCTAACAAAGGGATAACAATAAATTAATACACAATTTAATTTTAATACTGGCAAAGCATAAAAAGGCAAAATTAAAATGGTAATCCAGACACTGCTTGTTGTAAATCAGCATTGTAAATTATACTACTTCTTAGCTGGAGAAGTGTTCTAGATCTCTCAGTGTTGAAAGTCATATCCATATTTGTACAGTTCAATCACCAAATCCCTCTCAGCATGTATTTGAACACTTAAGTTCTAATAGAGATAGGGTGTATTCCCATTAAAGGACTGTTGTCATTAGAGTTCCCCTGGGTTTTCAGTAGACAAATAGGCTCCATCTGGATTATATCTAATTTTTATCTGCTATTACTATCAAAATAATTACAATAAATACAATACAGTTTGAAGTTCACTACAGTGGGAATTACACACCATTTCTAACAGGTACATGTGGTTTTGAGCTTTTCTCTACAATATGTAGAGTATGAGGATTTCTAACTAAGCTATCTGAAAACTGACCTCTTTTTCTTTGCAAATACTTAATGTACTGGCAAAGTGAGGAGCAGATACACGAAAATAATATGAAATGACTGTCCCAGCTGCTCAAGAAACAACAACATGGGAGGATGTGTTTGACCTAGGAAGGACAAGGCAAAATGGCTTTCTGAAGTTTATCATTTAGGAAGGGAAGCACATTACAGACTAGGCTTCTCCTTGAGAAGGCAACTCACTGTTGCTTGCACTGCCACACTCTGATTTTAATTTTTAAAAGAATATGAAATTTAAAATAAATAAACAAAACCCTAAAGTTCTTTAATAATGACAACCTGTTATTTAGACAATGAGTACCGTTTCACATTTATATTGCTTCCATGACACAAATCAGCGATGCTAGAGACCATTCCCTGTGATGAACCACAAGAAAACCTATTCAGGAGGCTGAAATCTGAGTTTGTAGTTTACTGTAGCTGTTGTCAGAAGTTCTAAATTAAACTGGGACCATCTTCAGAAATCCATGAATTAGAGATACTAACCTGAACAAACTGGGTAAATAGCATCTCTTCTGAATTTCACCTGTTCAAAATTAAAGCTGTAATTTCACCTAAGCATTACATAGTTGTAGTTAGATACTTTCTACCCTGTTCTGTTGTTGTCAGAGCCTGAAGTGCTGTTTGGAAACTGAGCCATTAGTCAGTGAAGCCATCCATATATCCCTGTGGTGAAAGGCATTTAGGAAACACAAGGCATTATTACTGACTCAGAAGGAGGACAGGTTCTGCCTGTGGTGCCTTCTGTGCTGAGGACTGCACTGCTTGCACAGAGCCATCAGTGTGTGGCTCAGCCATGGAAACAGCAGCTGTGACTGAGACATGTCCAGCTGCTGGAAGGGATGACTGTGTCATTGCAAATGTGGTTTTCAGATATAATGTGACAGGTTAAAATGTCTTTTATGTTTTTGCTAATTACAGCAGAGTGAAATCATCAGTTACCTGTATGATAAGAAATGAGGAAAGCAGTAGTTGTTAAAGAAATCATTATTAGACTTTGCAACAGCAGCCAGTCAGCCACACATGCTGTGAGCTTCTTTGGGAGCTCTTTGCTGTTGGAGACACTTGGGCTTTCCTCAAAGGCCACACCTGTGACAGAGAGGTGAAAATATGCAGGAAATGCTGCATTATTGCAAATACATGACAACAGCGTAAATATTATAGTGACTGGAGGCACTCAAGAGAGCAAATCTCTTCTTTTTTCCTAAATGGCTGCCAAAATGTCCTCAAGGAATGGCTGCCAAAATGTCCTCAAGGTGCTAGAAGTAAAGTGCTTTCAGGGCACAGAGCCAGTTCATATTAAAGGCAAATCTCTCCATTAAATATTTAATGCTCAGGGGGACCAATACTGAAAAATACTATTAGGCCATTAGACCTTCACATTTTACATGGTCATGAGAACCTAATGCTGTTACCCAGGGAAAAGAGCAGTACTTCAATTGCTAAGAAAAAGGGGTGACTAAACTGAGCTGAAGAGGTCTGGTGGGAGTAATGCATCAAAGAGCAAAAGCTTTAAGGACATCCACGTGCACATCAGGGAGGGAGCCTTGGGTGGGGGTTTGTGCACTGCTGAACAGCTCTTCTGTGCCTCCACTACAGCAAGGCAAATAAAAGAGCATCACTAACTAATATTCTTGGGGAACTGATATGCTTCAAGACTTACAGCCTTTTCCTCTTACCATTCCACCTCTGAGACTTTATTAATATCGTCCACTTCTCTCTGTAGGATATTCCTATCGTTCTCTGTAATGAAGATATCAAGAAATTTATGTCACTGGCATGGTTCATCAGTGCTCTCCTGTCTTTCAAACTGAGATCAAGACTGTAACTACACTAGATGAACCCCAAGACCAGTGTCAAGAACCCACACTAGAAACAGCTCAGCTCATCCAGCCCATGTCCCAAAAGTTGTCATCAGCCAGGTGAAAATTCTCCTTTTTCTTTTCCAGTTTAGCTGGTTTTAGCCTGGTTCCTGCAAAAGGTTTGAGCTATCTGGTTTTCTTTAGAAAGACTGCTTTCTCAAGCAGGAAATTCTCACTTTAAGAAAGAAATATAATCTAAGTGCACAACCTACTCTTGATACGATCACTAACATTTCATTTCTTTATTACTGGATACCTTAGCTATTCACTGGGCTGAGGGTATTGTCTGCCTTTTGAGAGGCACATTGTACTGTTTGATACTATCAGACCAGCCATTTCACATGGTATCAGACTTCTGCAGTAGATATTAAATTGGTCTCACAATGCTAGTGTGTTAAGCACCTAATTTTTTAATGGTGATGGGGTACAGCAATCCCTTGTCTACAGCAGTGAATTCTTGTGGTGTCTGCAGAGCTCAGGGGATTAGATACAACCACCTTTAACATTGTTCCAACTTGGTAAATCTACATGACATATTATAAAACTCAGGAAGTTTATAGTCCCTTATTTGTCTTTGTACTACACTTAATTTGTGCAAGCTTTGTCAGACACCATGAGTGCAGGAGAGGACAAGACAGAGTTTCCCAGCAGTTATGACACCCAGCAGGGAGCCCTGTGAGGTTCCTAAGGCCAAGGCATGTTGCTTTTACTCCAAGCACTGCTTTGGCTGCTTCTGCTTCTCTCACTGTACAAATGTGCAGTTTGGCTTACAAGCACTGGGGGAGATATTATCAAGCTAGGCAGTGAACCAGCTAGGAACAGGAATGAATTATGTTAATAAATACATCATCTTCTCAGCAACAGAACCTATGTCAAGGATAAATTCTGCAAATCCTAAAAATGTTAGCAAACCACAATCTGATCATAGCTCTTGCTTGCAGGAGGCCTTCCAGCTAACAATGGAAAATACAAACCACCATTTTGACCAAATATGAAAATCAAGTAAACAAAACCCATAAGATCACAAGTCAGACATGGCTGCAGACCTTAAGCTCAGTGTTATGCTCAGAGCTTTCTGAAAGCAAATGCTAACTGCAAATTTCAAGACAGCAGTATGCAAAAGTAGGCTGACCCAATATCACATACATGGGGAAACACAGAGAACTGATAAAACTCAATGTCAGAAGCATGATAAACACATGCATGGGCCTGACAGGGCTCACCCTATCTCTGAAAGAGCAGACATGGCCGGTCACTCCCCTAGCCCTAACCTGAACATGGGCTGAATTTTACCCCCTGCATGGCTCCCATGAAAATGTTGTCAAGGATGAATTCATGTGGATGACTGCTCTTCATTCCTGCAGTGCTTTTGCAGTCCCACTCCTACTGCACCTCCTAGATTTCTCACTCTCCTGAAACTAACCTAAATGCTAGTTGTTGGCTGAGCTCTGGACAATGAGCACTCATGATTAACCTTACCTGTTCTCATATGGGAAATGCCAAAAGGAACAAACCAAAATAACCTTCAGCCTTGCAGAGCCAGCCTGTGGTCAGTTTTTTCCTGTTTGAATATTTTCCTTATCAGTTGTGAAAACATTTTGAACAAACACACTGTATACACACAGAAAAGGTGTAGATCCAGCTGTGACTTGTGTTGCGTAAGACTTATGTGCTTTGCTGTTAGAGTCAGAAAGTTATCATCTTGGGTCAGGGACACCAGGCTGTGGAGCAGAGTCACATTAAGTCTAAGGCAGGTCCAGGAAGATCAGATCCTGAAGAATTAAAGAGAAGAGCAGCAAATATTCACAAGGAAGGGGAGAAGGAGTTGTGAGATTGATACTGTAAACCTCAAAACTGATGATATTTCCAAAGATGGAAGATTCAGATTCAATATTTATTTAAGTAGCTATACTAACTGAAAATAGCTTCATAAAGATAAATATCTCAACCAACATTATTTAGTAGGCTTGTGGCCTCCTGATATACAGGCATGTGAATCACCCAATTTATTGAAAAATAATGTACAAGATTTCTAAAGCTAAAAAGTACAGGATTCTTTTTAGGAAATTGTAACTCTGGAGAATTTAAAATAAAGAATATTCTAGATTTCCACTGGGAAAAACATATATTATGCAAAGTGCTTTGCATAAAAGTTATATATAAAAAATATCTTATGCATTGCACTTGATTAGACTTCTGCTCTTTCCACACCTTTCTTTTGCTGGAATTGAGTAGCTTCATCTCCCACACAGGGAGAAAAATTAGTAGCCTCTTCTCACCTTAGTTTCATTGTTATTGAAATAACTACTTTAACAGAACAACTTTTTCCCCCCATTTTTCCTAACGTAGCTGTTGTAGATACCTTTAATGGTAACTGCAGAGCAATCGTTTCTTTCCATGGTGTGTTTCAAGCTTACACAACAAATAATATCTAAAAATTACACTTTTGAGAGGTAGCTCCTCTGTATATTTTCTTTACTGCATTAATTTTCTGGCAAACTATGGAGCTGATTTGTGTTAAAAAGAATTTTTTCTTTTACAAGGTTATTTTTGTCCCAGGCAAGTTCCTGAATCTGGTTCAACATGAAGCTTCATGATCTGCAAGGGCAGCAGTAAGGTAAAAGGGACAGTGAAGAGTAAATGAAAAGCAGGAAACCTTTAAGTTAACACTGCCACAGAAAATGTCCCCTGATCTACAACCCCAAATGTAGTAAAGCCCATTAGAGATTCATTTTACAAAGATTGGAAATTAAAAATTAATATTGTGGGATCTGTAAAAGCAGAACATTTTAGGAATGTTTCCCACATTTCCTCTACCTCTCCAAAATAAGTAATGCCTCCACAGAAAGACAGAATTAAAAGGACATTCAGAGAATGTTTCAGAACATGTTTCAGAGATGCTAAAGAGTGGTTTAATTTTACCTTCCAATATTCGTCCAAGTAAAGATAAAAAGCTAACCCATTCTGAGGCCAAAGAAAGGGATATGAGCAGTCCCATTGGGCTTGGATTAGGTGGAAACAAGAATCTCTGTGAACTGGGGATAGATGACAAAGGAGATTTTTTCCAGGAGTAAAGGTTGCAAGAAGATCAGGTTGAAATAGAAGCTTTGAAAGTAAACCTTATGGAGAAGGCACAGAATTTATAAACAGTGTGGGTTTCCTGTATTTTTGTTGATACTAAGTTCTGAATGTAAGAGTCCACCGCTGAAGCTCAATCTTCCAGCACACCTCTGGCTTCTTGCTGAGCAATGACTCTGCTTATGCCATCCCATCACATTCAGGCCTGTCAGACCTGTCAGTATGGCTGGAGGAGAAATGCATTGAGATTGTTTTGTTATAATCTATTACAAAACAAAAACCTCCTTTTCCTCACAAATAGACATTGTCCAGGAACCAAATCCTCCAAAGCTGTTAAAATTAAACTTCTCTCTCCTTGGCCAGCAAATTCCTGTCTGCTGTTCACAAACGAGGCCGTTTAGGGACATCACTCCAGCCTCTAACAAGGCACTGGGTCTGTCAGGTTTACACTCCAGGCTCCTTAGAGCAGCAGTGGTACCTGCATGGAGTCAGCAGGACTTCCAGGCTTCCTTGCACAGACCACTCTGCAGATGACCTCCCTTACCTACAGCAGCTTTTGAACTCCTGCTATTTCCCATTTCAGCAGATCTGTCAGGTAAATACCCCTTTTTCCTCTCATGGCTCTGGCAGCTCCTGTGTTACATTGACTGCAGCTTTTCTATTACCATGAAGAAGAAAAGCCTGGCAAATAGGCACCACCAGGGACACTTGGCTGCCCAAGCTGGGCTCAGAGATCTTCAGGAGGACAAACTCACACAAAAAAATACAGTGTCAAAGCAGGCTGGGCTCTGCAGAGAAACAGAGTCAGAGGAGAGGCTGGGGCAGCCCTTGCTGTTTCTTTCTGCAGCTAATATATCTTCTAAAATATCACCATGTCAGAAGTCAGCCAGTGCCTCTCAGCTTGCAGCCATCCATTCAAACCCATATTTTTGCTCCCAGCTTTTCCTCTCCTCTGTGGCACTGGCCCCCAGCTGTACATGGAGCTGTATGGATGTGTGGCAAGCCAGCTGTATGTCTCTGAAAACACTTTTGGCCACTGACAGCACTTAA
Organism: Molothrus ater; assembly: GCF_012460135.2. NCBI lineage: Eukaryota > Metazoa > Chordata > Aves > Passeriformes > Icteridae > Molothrus > Molothrus ater. The sequence continues at coordinate 48,555,323 of NC_050483.2, forward strand.
AGCAAACCATGTAGTTGTAAAATTCTGCTAGGGATGCTACAGTCTGGGTGTCGTACCTATCCTTCACATGGCCTTGCTAAGAAATTCCTGAAATAAAATGAAAATAAGGCTGCTTTCTAGGCAACTTTCATCATGAATGATCATCCATCACAGAAATTCCTCATTTGGAGAAGACTAGTGAGGCCTTGAGCCAATTCTATCCTTTGTCCTTGCAAATTAGACTGTGTAGGAAAACATGGCGACTGTGCTTTTTAATATTCTCTCTTTTGTTCCAGCAAACAACATTTTAGCAGTTAACACCATAACAACATTTATCTGTTTCAGGCTCCACCTCTTCTATTTGAGAACTAAATTAGCAAGGTTAATATTATGACAATCTCAGAATATACTAATTACAAATTTCACACCTTGTTTCTGCAAAACATGTAATCAGCAAAGTCACAACAGCTGTAAAATATGTTACACAGTCTCTCTCTTACTCCCCCAGAGTAATTAGTGCAGGTGACATTGGAATAACCTGAACTCATTACACATTTCAGAACTTGTCCTTGTATAAGACATGACTAAGACCATCATGAGACATTAGTTATTCACTGTATGGAAATGTTTAGCATAACACAAGGAAAGATTAGCACCAGTGGCAATACAAAGAGAGTCATGAGTTCAGGAGCTGTAGGGCTTCATTCAGACCCAAAAGAGATGGTGAAAAACATTCACCTGAAGCAGCATAACCTATCTGGGGAGTAAAGCTGTGCCAGAGCTTGCATTAACCCAGCAGCAGCATTAACTGAGCTCTGACCATTTTTCCCCTATCCTTCCATTCCTTAGCTCATATCTCTTGATCCTTTGAGGGCTTTTTGTTCCAATTCAACATATTCCCCTCCTTTTCTTTCAGGAACTCCCATAGCCCCAGCATGTATTGCTGTAATATTTTCCTTCCACCTTCTAGGATTAACCACTCTGCTGCACTCCAGGTGTTCTCCTTGGCTTGCTGATCAACTCATGCCTGTCTTCTGGTGTCTCCCTCCAGTGCTGTATGTGTGGGTCAGTCCTTGAACAGCAGGACATATCGGGAGTTTGGCAGGAGACACCAAGGTGCCCTGGTGTGTGCCCAGCCCTCAGAGTTTCAGGCTGTGGCACTGGTCACCACCACCTTTTTGGAGTCCTTCTCCACCTGCCTGTAATGACAATCCAACAGTTGATTAACCCCTTCTTCCCAGTCCCTCTGCAAGGATTCCTGGTTTGCAGCATTGGCAGGATCTTGCCAAGAACACCCAAAGAACACCCATGAGCCAACCCCAAAGTCCTCTTGCCTTGGGGGCAGTGTCTGCCAGAGGCACAAGGCTGGTTGCCACCAGCACTTCCAGGCCATGACTTTCTCCCACACAGGGCACCCTGAAACACCCTCCATCAAAACCTTTTGTTCCAAATGCTATTAAAAAAAATACTCCAGAACAACGTTAGATAATGACTGACAGTGGGTTTTATAGACTGCCAAGGAGGAGGTAACTCACAACAGGATGGGAACTCCATCAGGTTCAAATTTAGCCCACACAGGGGTCTCTCAGAATCAATAATGATAGATTAGTTCAGCTGGGCAGTATTTCAATCAAGACTGCCACATGAAATCTTACTGAAAGTCCCTGCTGAGGTATTAGGCTTGTCTTGCATTGCACATAAAGTATTTGTAGAGAATGTGTGAAAGGATCACATTTATTTTCACTAAAATATGACAAGAAAACAGCAAATCACTGCCTTCTGTAAGCTGTGGCTTTGTCAATCATAATTTATTCAGCAATCACATACTTGAAATGAGTGTCCTGTGCGATATAGAATAGCATCTAGTACATAATTTTAACCCTAAACATTAGTGTTTGTAAATTGATAATTAGCACATTTTACCCTGTTCACTCCTCTATTTCTAGCCATGCATTATGGAAAGACTTGAGCTAAGGACCAAGGAGGAAGGTTGCCAGAAGCCCCATGTGATGGACTTGGTGACATCCTAACTAGTCCCTGCACACTGTTCCTAGACCATAGTAATATGATATAACTAACTTATTTTAAAGTATTCTAGCTCTTTCCCTTCTAAAACCAGAATCTGAAGGAGATTAATTGCAGAGAAAATACAGATAAATCAATGTGCAGTTTTGGAGCTGCTATTTGTTGTAAATTAAATTCTGTAAATTAATGTAATGAGGGAAAATCCCAGAAAAAGCCAACATGACCTTTATGACCACTCTCTGAATTACTAATGCTCATCTTATTAAATATGTACATATATCCAACCTCAAAGTGTAAAACAATGCACTTAAATTTTTTTCTGCTGGTTCACAGCCTATTACCAGGAGAAGAAACAGTTTCTGTTAATTGCATCAGGCAACAGAACTTCCCTATTCACAGATGACCTCTTGTTGCCCATCCATTAGTATTTCACTTCCTATGTGTTTTTACAGTGAAAAGTGCCAGCACAGAAAGAAAGGGACACTTGAAACTGCTGTTTGCAATTCGTTAGTGACAGCCCTCACATCCACACAAGCTGGGCTTTGAGATGTTTAAGTGCTACAGTTTTATTAACACAAAGTACACAAAATATGACCATAATTTTTCATCAATTCTGTAACCAATAGCCAAATTTCTGTACGCATATTAAGCACTGATACCAGCCAACAATTCCAGCAACTAAAAAACAAGTGAGAACCCTCATCTTTTCAGGAACTGCAAATCCATCCCTTTTCACTGCCAAGTTACTGGTTGAATAGGACAAATGTCTTAATTAAAAATACATTTTAAAAGCTTCCAATCAAATTATAATATAAACAGTGGTTATTATAAAGACCTAAAACAAGACAAACAGTATTTCTGTGACTCAGTCCAGAGAATTATATGTACAGATCTAGGAAACCAATCTTGCATTTGAATAATACCTCAGCATTCATTATCCAAGAACACAACAACAAGAAAACACAGTTAGCATTTTATCAGTAGTGAGTGATGCTGCACTCAATTTCTGTTTGGTTCTAGTAACATTTACACATCTGACGTTTCTGCCTGCCAATAGCTCCCTGTTCTGATCTGTAGAATGTTTACAGTATTCTGGTTTTCAGACTCTGCTCTTGCACCCAAGCTGGCTGACTGCGACAGGTCCTGGCTTACAGGATGGCCAGGATGGAAAATAGATTGTGTTCTTTGGGGAGGAAGCACCACTGAATTCCAGTCAATTCTTTCTTTACAGGGGAGGGTGTCATATGTTGCAGGATGTGACACAGAACTAGCAACCTGAGACACAAGGTACATCTGTCCTTTAGGAGACCATGGCTAGTGCAATAAAAAGATAAGAAGACAAAATAATGATGAACATCCTCAAAGAATTAACAAAGACTTGCTGCAGCTCAGTTCTAGTGAATAAAAGCTTCTAAATATTCTCTTCAGTTAACCCATTCATAACAATATCTGTTGTTGCTACATCCCCTCTGTTTTACTTGCCTAAAATTGGTCCAGGCAGTCCATAGCAATGCAGTCTGTAAAACATTCTACAGACACATCCAGTGTCTGTGAGAAGCAGCCCAGGGAACTGCAAGCCTGTTCAAAAGCTATGCTTCGAGGACATTAGGAGAAGCAAAAGACAGCTTTTCTTATTGTGTCTTTTGCAGCAATGAGCTAGATCCAGCAATCTCATGTCATCTATTTTTCTCTTCACAGAAATGGTTTCCATCACAGCTGAAAATGTTACGCAGCTGTACAACATGACTACCCAGGAGCTCACAGTCAGTCCAGAATATTCCCACAATAATTCAGGAGTGCATCAGATAGATCAATATGAATGTGTTAGTGCAGATGTGTGGAAATGGCTACAGGATTTTCAGCCTGGATTTCTCTGGTTTATATTTATTCTGGGATCAATAGAAAATTCCTTTGTGCTCACCGTCCTGTGTTTCCACAAGAGTAGCTGCACAGTGGCTGAAATTTACCTAGCAAACATGGCATTTGCTGACCTAATGTTGGTCTGTACTTTACCTTTCTGGGCCATTAATATTTCTAATAAATTTCATTGGCCTTTTGGCCAGTTTCTCTGTAAAGCCGTCAACATTATGAGTTCCATGAACTTATATTCTAGCGTCTATTTCCTGACACTAGTGAGCATTGACCGCTACCTGGCCTTGGTGAAAACCATGTCCCTTGGACGGATGAGACGAACCGTCTGTGCCAAATGGAATTGTTTTGTAATTTGGACATGTGCGCTGCTCATGTGTTCACCTACAATGGTGTTTCGAAATTTGCATTATTTTGAAGAGTACAACATCACAGCCTGTGTTCTTCTTTACCCAGCTAGCTTCTGGGAGCCCACAAACAACTGCTTGCTGAATATTGTGGGGTTTGTGATCCCAGTCTGTGTAATTACCTACTGCACTTTTCAAATCATCAAAGCCTTACGAAGCAGTGAGCTACGAAAAATGAAGGTAGTCCAGACAGAGAGGAGAGCCACCATGCTGGTCTTTGCTGTGCTCCTGCTGTTCATCATTTGCTGGCTTCCATTCCAGATCAGCACATTCATCGACACAATCCGTTACTTCTCACCCACTCTCAGGTGCCTGGAGGAGATCAATGACATACTGACCCAGATAGCCACATACTGCTCCTTCAGCAACAGCTGCCTGAACCCCGTCTTGTACGTGATTGTTGGGAAAAACTTCCAGAAGAAGGCTGTGGAATTCTACAAGGACTTGTTCACAAAGAGGTGCAGAAAATCACAGTCTGTGCAGATGGAAAACTCCCTGGACACTTTAAGAACTTCCATTTCAAGCGAATACCCAAGGAAAAAGTCTGTTTTGTCATTACCCCAATAGAATAATTTTAGGAAATCCTTAAAGGAAGAAAGCCTTCTAACATGTCAGTCTCCACTAATATCCATCTGCTATGGGTCCACAGAGTTAACACGTGGTAGTGTTCATTAAGTGAGGGAAAAGTGTCATTTGATCTTAGTGGAAATTCCATAAAGAGACCTGCTTCTAGTGTTACTGGATGTTTTTTGTGATTGAATTCTATTTCGTAGCTTACTTACATTTTCATGGCTGAATGATACTTGGCATATGCATCACTTGGAATGTTTTCTAAGGTGTACATACAATTCTCCAAACAGAGCCCGAGTACAGAAGCAATTGTCAGGATTGTGCTGCTACGTATGGTGCCCATAATAGTGTGTTAGATAAGGTTTTTGATCTGGGAGGGGCTTGCTTTTGAGTAAGTTCTGTTAAGTGACTCCTGTAGGATGCATTTTTAGATGTGTCCATCTTTCAGGCTTTTAACTTCTCTCTTCAGTCATCTGAAACGATCTGATTTTTTCATTGACAAGAAGTACCTTTTTGCAACTGCTCCAGTTAATTACAGATTTACATGAGCAAGTATGTATGAAAAGCAGCTGAAAAAAAGGTAAAGCCGTAGTGGAAGGGAACCTGGAGCCACCTGCATGAAGTTAGCTGAGTTTTCTTCGTAGAAGAAGATTCTTTACCCCTTCTACCTTGGAGTGAAAGCATTCACTTACTCTTTTTGAGTGAGCAAATGCTACTTATATTCATGCTTACACTTCAGCTCAGAGACTCAGGTTTTTAGTATTCACAAAGCATAATTAATGTTATTCAATGGATATATAAAATCTCAGCACAACTGGTATAATCTCACAAACAGAAGAAACTGAGAATATGAAGGAGAGCATCTCCTAACTACATTAGAAATCTAACTGAAGATAACAGGGGTCTTGAAAGCTCAGAGTATTCAAGTATTCAGATTCTAGTAATACCTACATTTTATTTATAGAGTTAATCTGTGAGATTTTAATACAAGATAGCTTTTCCCCAGTTGGACTGTATTTTTGAGCTAAGTTGATTACAACATAGACTCACAGTGTACTGTATTGTCTGTAGGCACTTTAACCTCTAGGAACCTTGATCAAAACTGAGTGGAAGATGATCTAAGATATGCTGAAACTAACAGTCTTCATTCTTTTCAAAGCACTTAATGTTACAGCTTCTAAAGCTACCAAGGGAAGTGGAGTTTGGTGACATGAGTAAACTCAGATGGCAGCTACATAGTCTTTATCCGTGAGAGCTTGGATGGAGCAATAAAGTTCATTTAAAATGGGAAATTTGTATTAAACCTTCAAATAACTAAACTACAAAATATAAGTGTGCAAATGTGATTTAAAGACTAAGGGATTTAGATCACTGTATATGATTTATAGGCAATTTCCATGGTTTTTCTTTGATAAGCCAGTATAATCCTATGTCATAAATACTTCTTTTGCTCATCCTTTTTATTGTCTGAAGCAATGGGGACAATTATGATGAAACACTGCAAGGCTTTCTGTTATATCCAGTGTTATCATACTGTCTCATCCATGAGCATATTGTTCATGCAACCCTTAGACAAAATGAACTCCACAGAGGTTATTGAGGCAACAGAGGTTATTTGTGAGTATTTGGTACTGAGAATTAAAATATAAAAATGTTATTATGTTAATATCACATTAATTTAAATAATGTAAATATATTTTTTTTGCTATGCAGTAAGCATGTAGAAAACAAAATAAAGTACTTTGAGAAATGAGATTTCCTGGCATTTTCTTCTGTAGCCTGTATCGTGTCACTAAAGAATGATTTGTCAGAAGTTCAACTGTTCCAGATGCTTACTTGGCTTCCCGGTACACCAAAGGAAAGTGAGCTGAAACAACAGAATTTTAGCTGCTTGGAGATCTTTCTTTTCAGGGCCCATTTCTGAGTGCTGTTGACCACCCTCAGTCCCTTTGGAAGTTTAAATCAGAATTAAGGCAGCTAAGGGTACTGAAATATTTCTGGTAGATTTTCTCTGCCTGCTGATATCTCAAGGTCCTATGCAGACACCAGCAACAATGGAAAGCCCCTGCAGCAACTTCTGCACATCGCAACACAGGCAGTGTCAGCTCACAAACTGTTTCATTCCCATTTTCCTGACTCTTCAGTGTGATGACACGTTTGCGGTATTCACATGCACCATTTATACACGCAAGAAAAAACCCCAAGAAATAAAGTGTAACATCCAAGCTACATCTGACCTACTGATATTTTCCAGTCACACTTGGCTCTGTTCTGTTCTTACAGAAACATGACAAAATATGAGAAGGATTTTTGTAATTTGAGGTCAGACTCTGTCCAGAGAATTTCAGAGCTGAAGATGGCAGAGTAATCATATCTTTTTATTCTTCTTCATCGTGTCCTCCTCTTCCTCTGCTCCCATCTTCTCTTTTACTGAGGCTGCCACAACTGTTATCAAGACTTTGGCATGCAAAGAGCTGACTCCCCTCTCACTCTGACAGAGGTGGGGACCATGGCCAGAGGAATGGCAAGGATATCAACAGCCAGATTATATTTCTGGCCTTCAGCATTTACAGGCAGGAATTATTCTCTTTTCTCCACTTTCTCATTTTTCACGTGGATTATTGTCTTCACTTGAAAAATTAAGAGTTTAAGAGCTGTTACAGAAGCCGCAGGTGCTTGCTGCAGACAGGAGAAAGTTGGTCTTTTTTAGACAGGGTTTCAGTGGAGGAGTTGGGATCTTGGTTCAGGTCTCCCAAATCCCTAAGCAGTCTTTAGCCATTGAATCATCTTTCCTTTCCATTCAACCTATATTGGCTCCTTCATATTTGGCTGTTTCAAGCTCTGTAAACTGTCGTTAGTAGGGCTTGATTATTACCACACTGTGGTGGTCCAGCATCATTCTTTGGGAATTGTAAATAGCTGCACCAGAGTTTAAGCTCTCCTTAGCCATCTCTATAGTATATATGAAGAAATCCAACAAAGCTGAAGTGTTTTACCTCAAAAAGTCATGTCAAAAACCTTCTCTGCTGTTACAGAACAGATGAACAGTTATAGCAGATAATTAGGCTGATTTACCAAACATTTCAATAAAGAAAATGAAATCATTAAAAAATACTGATCCAAACATATATTTTGTCCCAACCATTAAAGGCTCCATCCATCTTAAAATGAAGATTTTTAATGGCTGAACTATTGGACCAAAAGCCAGAACTCTTGACACCTTTGGGATTTTTTACATTTGTCTGCCTTGTGATGTGTGAGATAATTAGGCAGAGAGTCTTACCTCTAAGTTCAACATGTTTGTTTAATCATTCTGATCAGAGAGGCTCAGTTAGCATTTGTAAATTCTTACACAGCTCTAAAAATGTTTACTTTCTACAGGAAAGTCTGCCTAGATGGTGTGACTGAAGATCATTCTAACTTAAAACATAAACCAAAATGCTGTGAGCATCCTGAGCTGAAGGTGCCAATAGACAGATATGCTTTTTACAGTAAAAAAAACCTTAACTACTGACTCTTAGAGAAATTTTTAAACTAAACCTTCAAATTCCTTCAATTCATGGTCCATTACCTCTGTGCAAACTGTGAAATGTTACCAGATCTTTATATACTTTCTATAGCTTGAAATAAGGAATGAAGTGGTAAAGACATAATAAATTAAATCCCCTTTCTAGCTGAAGTTACAGCTTCTTCTGCAGACTTGTTCTAAGATCTTTAAATGCTGGAGCTACTGCATTGCCTATTCACTTTTCTACTAAATGCATAGCCTTCTAATTTTGAATCTCTCTCCATTACTGAAAAATGTTCCAAATATGGCAATGAAAAACAACAGAAAATAAGAAACTAGATTTGCAAAGAGGAGCTGGATTTGCAAAACCAGTATTTTGATCTCATTTTGATGTGATAAGTTTTGTAAGACTTGTTATTTATCATATAAATTTTAGACGCAGATGCAGTTTTTTATTCAGTCTGTGAGTAAATGTGGAACTTGGCAGATCCTAGAGATTCATGTCCAAGCAAGGACAAATTCCAAACTTCTTGTTATTGCTCAAATGTTCTTCATTATGGAAAAAATAACTTAAACACGGAAATGCAGTAGTGTAAGCAAAGTGGAGACTTTGGAAAGTCTGTGACGAAGATCTCCTGTCATATTGCACTCACCTTTATGAGTCAGTGTGAGATGGGCTGTTTCAAGATCTTCCTGCTGTTGTTTGTTAGGATTCCTTACATAATGTGTAACTCACAAATTACATGTTGTTTTCAAGTCTTTGCCAAAATTAAAATTTTACAAGATGTTAAAAAAAAACAAACCAACAATGAGCCATTTAGAGTTTTCTCCATTGTGATGGTGTTAACTGGAGCATGTTTTGTTTAGCAGTTTTAGCACTATTTGCATAACTATCTTATTATGTTTTAGTGAATAAAAATTTGGAATAAAAGCATTTTCCATTATAGGGAAGTTCATAATAAGGTATCACCATTCAGCCTCCCCTGCCTTTTCCTTTTATCTTACTTATCAAACAAAAATGGACACAACTGAATAAGAATTGAGATATATGGTGCATGTGTTGGTTAAGTAGCCAATGAGAAGAATATTTTCCTATAAGTAAATAGCATTCCAGTCCCTTGATAATTTCTCATTGTTTGTTGTTTGGGTTTTTTAATTGAAAATCTACGTTTTTTACATGGCTATGCTTAAGACAGATTTGCATTTAAAATCTGAGATGCAAGATACTATCTTTTTAAAATATTGCTCTAATCAGTGGACAAACAGAACGAAAAAGATAAAAATAATTTATAAACCACTACTCTCTGACTACTTGGTCCCAGAAAGTAATCAGAAAAATAAGAAGCTTATTTGGGTACAAGCCTGAGAAAATACAGCAGTCATCATGAATATTACTGAGAAGTAATATTCACAGAGATTTATGCACTGGACACTGATAGTGGGGTGCAAAATCAGTGCTTTTCAAAAAGAGTGGAGGTGGGGTTTAGCAAGGTTCATGTTTCATTCCCACCTCTCTGTGCTGCTTTACCCCCAGCTCCTTGGCACATGGCTGCCCTCATGTCTAGCAGGGAAAGGAGCTCCCAGCACAACAAAAACCTGATTCTAATTTCTCCCTGTGTGCATTGGTACAGAGAAGGCAATTCAGAGCTGTTAATTAAGTTCCTATTTTTACAGACATTCACACAATGGAACTTTTAATTGCCAAGAACAATTTGAGAGCTTTAATTAGGGGTCAAAGGATGACAAGAGCCACGACACATGGCTTGTATTATTTCACAATGAGAATGAAATATTTCTCATGTCTTGAAAATTACTTCAGCTGACGTTTGAGAAAGTTAAAAAAAAAATCCTGGGGCTTTCTTCCAAAATGTAACATCATACACATGGTGTATGGCCAGCAAAACACTCAGGACAGCCCTCAGTCACTCAGTTGTGCCTCAGGATGCATCTTTGAATTCTCTCAGTAACCTCTGTACTGCTGTTTATCAACTGTTTCCGAATTTGAAACTTTGCCTGGATTGCCAGGAAGGACAAAGAGTATGTATGCCTATCTTTTTGAATGTATTATCTTTATTTAAATAATTTCTATATTTTATATTAAAAAATGATCTTTTGTGCTCTCGCTTCTGGTCTGTGCAGTCTAGTAAGGCTTTCCCTTTCTTTTTCACCACAAAAGTAATTCTGAAGGTCAGTATTAGTCTATGTGTAAAGCCATGATCCATTTTACCTAATTGCTCTAACTGGCTAATGAGTATTAATAGTGAAAAGGGTGATAGATGAACTGTGCATAGAAATTCATCAGAAATCAGTTCAAACTAAGAAAAATATGTCATTATTTGTATAAAAGATGACTGGAATATGTCAAGGACAGAAACTGAAAACCATTCATGTGGTTAATTTTCCATTAGCGCTAACTACTTCAAAATACTTACAGAAATTACGGAAAATTAAGCACATTTTCTGTTAAAGAGAACATTAGGAGCTCTAAATTTATAAAAGGCTTGCGGCTTGTGGTAGTGCTCAGATACTGATTAGTAGACTCTGAAGAAATTTTTGCAATGAAAAACTCTACAGAATCGTCAGATTGTACTGCTAGATGAACAAGAATTTGGATTTAGCTATGAATAAAATCTAAGTTGCAATGAAAAATAAAACTTCCAGGTGTTTTTAGCTGAGCCCATCGTGAATGAATTTGTGGCTCCAGCTGAGAGATCATGTCTGAAGCGTGCAGAGTGGCTGGCATAAGCTGATAGAAAGAAGTCCTCAGGAAAAGGGCAAGCAAGGACAATAAGCATTTCTTTTTATTCTATATTTAGTAAAATAAATAATTCTGTTTAGGTTTAACTGTTATCTTTCTTCTACATTATTTTTGAAATACAAAGTTACAGATTTTCTGCCCTTGCTCTCTCATGCCTTAGCCAACCTCCTGCTATAACAACATTCAATTTCTGCTGTCTCACCAAGAGCCTCTCTGATGCTAATCAGCCATTTATTTGCTATGTGTGTTTTACCTGCAGTTTTAGATCCTCTCAAGTTATCTTTGTTTGTGTGAGAGGTCTGTGAACTAGGTAACATTCAGATTGTTGTGAGGGAAATCCAGGGAGCTGTGCTCATTTGAGTTGTAGCTCAGTTCCCCATCAAGGCTCCCAGCTTGAGTGAGTTTATGAACTCAGACACAAGTTTTCTGCTCACCTAATTCTGCAGCAAAGAAAAGTGCTCTGTGCATTACTACCAGATAGCCTGATGTGGAATATTAATACTTATTCCTAGAGGCATCCCAAAATAAGTACTGCAAGGTGCTCATATTCAGAAATTACTGAGGCTGTACATGTATGTACATGAAATGAAAGATGGTCCTAAATTCTCTCTTCAGAAATTCCATCATTAGGTGTTTACTAGGTGTAAAATACAGAAGCTGAAAGGGCAGAGTTAAACAGCTACAGCAGAAAGACAACATTTAGAATGACTGATTGCAAAATATTCATTTTCTCAAATACGTTCTTTTCTGTGATTGATATGCTCCACTTGCATATGAAATACTGAAATGTCAGATGGCAGAACAGGCTCAATAATAAATTGCTACCATAAAGTTCTGAGACCAAATGCCTGTAAAAACCAGGATCCAGGCACTATCATCAAGCATGGCAGCACCAGAAGAATGAAGCAGGGGGCAGCTCTGACAGTGGATCTCTGACAGAAAATCCAGTGGATTTTCATGGAGGATAAGGTTTTACCCATGTTCTTACTCCTGCACAATCTCACATAGAGCTACCAGAAAAAAATAAAGGTATTGCCAATGCTATGATGAGCTAAACACTTTGGAGCCTGGCACAGCCAAACTCAATGAAATTTTTGGGCTGGAGAAGAGGGCTGTAAATTTAGAGCTGCAGAGGCCTTTCCCCCAGGCACGATTTTTGGTGTAATATTTTGGAGAAGACTGTGTTTTATTATTCCAGCCACTGACATTTGAAGGCAATAAGCTGTATAATCTAACAGCAATTTTGAACCCAAAGTTCAGGATGGGAGGAACTGAGAAGGAACAAAAGAATGCAAAGTTCAGGCAGTAAGTGGGCACATACAGAGAGTGAGCAGCTTTCCCAATTCAGGAAAACAGGCAAGATCCTGCTTCAGCAGGATAACAGAATATAACAATATATTAATGTATCTATAAAATGGTATATAATACAGTAACAATAACAGTAACATGGTAAATAAGAGTAAGAGAAAGGGCAGGGAAGGATGCAAAGCTGGCTTAGTGTCCTCAGCATGACTCCCGCTACTCTCAAGGAGATGGAATTCTCCCATATCTGTGTCTGTCATCAGTCTGGAGGAGGTGCACAGAAATATTTACACTAATTTGTCACTTTCCTTCCTCTTTGCCACTTCAAACAATGGAAACCAGGAGAGGAAACTTCATGGGATGTAGAGGAAGTTCTATCCTTGCTAACACCGGGAACATTCCCACCACTGCCCATGTCAAGTATGGATTGGTCTAGTCTGTAATAATCAGTAAGGACTAATAAAGAATTTGCAGCAGTTAAATGTTTGTTACATCACTCATGGGAGGCAACTTTTGCTCTTTTATGCTTCTTTTTTGCAGTTATTTTCTTTCATTTTGAAGACATCTCCTGTTCACTTTGGAATTTTTTTAAAAAATGACTGAAACTCCTCTACTGAATATTACCTCCTCAAACCAGAGTGAAAATCAGAGCAACTCAACTGTTTGCCCAGACTTGGATGACTGGTGGGACATCGTGTACTATATAGGACCCAAGTACATCAACACTGTCTGCGTTATCGGTATGCTTGGAAATGTGTTTGTTCTCTTCACTTATTCACTGCACAAGGGCCCCCTGAAGATAGCTGAAATCTACCTTATGAACCTGGCTGTTGCTGACCTTATCTTCCTCACATGCCTCCCTTTCTGGGCAGAGAACATCAATAATGAGTTCAACTGGCCCTTTGGCAGCTTCCTGTGCCGCAGCATCAGCGCCTCCATCACCCTGAACATGTACACCAGCATCTACCTGCTCGTGGCCGTCAGCGTGGATCGCTACCTGACTTTTGTCCACACCTTGAACCACAGAGAGATATGGAGCAAATCCATGACCAAAGGGATCTGCTTGCTCATCTGGTTCTTTTGCATCCTTCTCAGCGTCCCAGCTTTCATGTTCCGGACTGTGAAAGACTTTCCCCAGTGGAATATTTCAGCCTGCACCTTGGACTTCCCCACCCCGTCGTGGGAATTAGCTGAAAGCCTGGTAGGCAATGTGGTGGGGTTTCTGCTGCCATCCACAGCAATCATCTTCCTCAATTTCTCCACCATTAGGTCCCTACAAAAAACAGCAAAAGAACGAAAAGCAATCAGAGCAAAGGGTTGCAAGAGGCACAGAGGCACGAAGGCAACGAGGCTAATCTTCATTGTGGTACTGATGTTTCTTTTCTGCTGGACTCCTCACCATTTTTTTGTGTTCCTTGATATATTCTACCATACAAAAGTGATCAAAGGCTGCTTCTGGGGGGAACTGATCAACTTTGGGGAGCAGTTTTCTTATATGCTGGCTATCACCAACAGCTGCATTAACCCCGTGATTTATGTCTTTGTTGGGAAATACTTCAGGCAAAAGGCTTTAGAAGTTTTTTCACAGTTTATTCCCTGTGGATTTCCTTCGAGATGGGTATCTTTCAAAGAAATGTCTTCAAATTTCAACATGTTTCCAGTCAAGAGTAGTTTAACATAATGGTTCTCTGTTCTTCTTCATTTTGATATTATAACTTATTTTATGCCACTGCAAATGGCATTAAAAATTAATATGAAACATTCTGATCTGGCCTTCACAGACCAAGCTAATTATCTATTAAAATAAATCACTTGATTGATTGCTTATTTCTTCCTCAGGCTTGCTTTCCTAGTTCTGTGTTATCCATCCAAATGCAAAACGTGTGATGCCAGAATTTTTTACCAAATGATCTAACCTGTCTTACCTATTAACAGTGGCTGAAAAGAAAAACTCTTTGACAAAATACCAGAAACCTGGTTTCTTTGCAGAAAGCCATAAGCCAGCTGAATATTTTGCTGCATTGTATCTGTGATGACAGCTACTATACCACCTATAACACTATTCATAAAATTACAACAGCTATTACAGAGCAAATATGAGCTTAATCTTTGGCTGATAAATGCATTTAAGCAGGTATGGGATAACTTTGGTTATTTTGAAAAAAAATTCACTGATTTGCATTTTTACAGTAGGATATAGAGAATTTTAATAATTTTTATGCACTTTAATTATGTGCAATGCATGACTATTGTACAAGAGGATGTAACACAAAGAAAGTGTACATAAATTGTAAAAAAAGCAAGGTAACGCAATAGCCTCCTCAAAACATGATTTTTGCTGATTCAGTAAAGTATTACAAAATTGCTCATAAAGTACTGTAAAGATCCTTTTTATTTTTTATATGTGAATGTATCTATGATGGCCATTGATACTGTATTATTTTGAGGCAAATCCTTAAATACATATTTATGGTTTTATGAATCAGAATTAATAAACTACATGACATCTTTTTTGCTTCATAGTCTTGTTCTTTCTTATATTTATTTTTATGTTTTGTCTCTTTCCCCCTATTCCTTTGGGGAAAAGCAAATATATAGTTCTGTGATTGAAAATCCTTGTTGCTACCAAAACACAAACTCTTGTAGTAAAAAAAATTTCTTTTCCATCACAGCCACAGTGACAGAGTAGATGTAAAACAACTGAGATCAAATTATGTGTATGTACAGACATGGAAAAAGATAGTGCAGCCTGTTCAGCCAGAGGATGTTGGTGCAGAAGGGAGCACCCAGACACATCATTTGTATAATAATTCATTTAACTCCTCACTGTAAAACCTGCTCAGTCCTGTACTCACTGTAACAGCGCCTCATTTCCTGCAGTTCTTTTTAGTGTTTCCATTTTGAATATGTAATTAACCTCTTATTTGATTATAGAAATCTGTCTATTCAACCTCATTGCAATAAGATTAGTGTTAAATTTTAATTGTCCTTTCAAACTTTTTGAATCTGAACAGTGGAAGGCTTTTGAAGACTTTAAAAGTCTTTCTTCCTGTAATGATGGTTTAAGAATTAAGGGTGGATTAAGGGATCAGGGAGGAAGAATCTGTCATAAGTTTACTACTTCCACTGCTTCTGTGACAGATGTTTTTAAAATAAATATCAGGCTTAAACACCAGTAATAACAACAGCATGTGAAGTCCCCTGACTCATCTGAAATAAAATTCCTAATTCCCATCTATTGTAAACTCTTGAATGCTGCATCTATTTAATACATCCCCAGCTGAATCTTTAATTTACATAACTTCCAAGCAGAGATATTTTCTGGGGAAAGGCAAGGGAAAGGAATGGAAGGCTGAAATAATGAAGAAGGTGCAGAAAAAGAAGCTCCATTTTCTCACTACAGATGAGGACCTTTAAAGGGAAAGTATCTTGTCTCATCTGACTAACACTTGTCCATGTTAGTCAATGTACAAATAAAGGGAAAAAACACTTCTTGAGTGTGGTGGCATATTTGGGCTATGACATAATAGATTGAAAATGAGTATGAAATCTGAATTTAATGGAAAACCTCCTGTTTCCATCCATGAGCAAGTGACAAGGGCTTTGATGAAAGCACTGCTTCTTTTACATACGCTCAACTGTCAGAAAAAAAAAATCTGTAGTTTAAATACTGCTTTAAACCACTTAAGAGAGTCTTGCAAATCGATGGATTTACTCTCCAGCATGAATGTCTGTAAATGTATGCATTTCTGAACTGTGTGTTAGGGTCTGGTGCTCGTTAGTGGCCACTTTTTGCTGAGGTGCTGTGCTGCACTCACCTCACTGAGCTGTGCCCAGGAAGGCTCTGGTGACAGCCAGGGTGATGCTACTGGGCTGGCAGGGGCCAGGGTTCTGCTGCTGTTTCTGTGCTGCTCTACTGGACAGGCTGGGACCACTGTGACCTTGAGTTGGAGGGATGTGGATGAGCCCTTCATGGAGCAGAGATTCACCTGCAGCCCTTGGAGGACCTGGGGCTGGGGCAGGTGGATGGATGCCTGAAGGAGAATGTGGTGTGACCCCGTGAGAAGCCTCTGCTGGAGTAGGTTGTGTGGCAGGACCTGTGACCTCGTGGGGGACCCACACTGGAGCAGTTCATGAAAAACTGCAGCCCTTGAGAAGGAGCCACAGTGGAGAAGTTCAGAGGACTGTCTCATGTGGGTGGGAACCTCTGCTGGAGCAGGGGAATCAGAGATTCTCTTCCAGCCCATGGTGAAGCAGTGTACCCTGCAGCCCATGGAGGAGGAGGGTGATGTAGACTTGTCACTGTGGAGTAAGAAATGACACAGACTCACCAGAAATCAGATTGGCATAATACACCATTTATTTTGGACTGCTCCTTTTTCTATGTTGTTCCAATCCAGGTGGACTTGACTGGTCATTTAGTTAATACATTTCACCTGGTTGGCTTATAAACAATCTTTGAGAAAAACAAGAAAACAGAGAGGAGGAAAACACCTGCAGGTTGTTTATAATAATAAGCTACCATTGTTTATCTTCACCTCCCTAAAGTCTCTCAGGCCAATTCTGGGAAAACTTATCTGGTTTTCTCACTCTCTGACCAGGCTGTCACATCCACACAGATCATCACTATATTCATCACACCACATCATTATATTAATGATGGGCTTCAGGGGGAACTCCTTGTTGCAGCCAGGCTGGGGACCAGAGGAGGATTTCATTGCAATGTTAAACCAGATAACCTGCTCCAAAAAGGGCCAAGGGTGGAGATTGCAATGGATGTTCCTTTAAATTGCTGTAAGCTGTGATTTGAGTTGCATGTTACAGGAATTAGTGCAGCAGAAACACCTATCAGTGGAGGAGAGGCTTTACAAGAAGTTTAATTGCATCAGTGACCAGACCTAAGCTGGCTTTGGTGCCCAGTAACTTCAAGAAACACAGCACCACTCCTGTACTGAGTCACCACCAGACCAGATGGAGTCTGAAGTCATGGACCAAATGAACTCCAAGGATGTTTTGTGAACATTTGTGGACATCTTATGAGTATTTTCTAGGGGTGGTCCATTGACTAAAGAAATCACTTCTGTGTCTTATGTCAAAGGATGGGAAGAAGGGTGGTGGTTAATAAAGTTATTTCAAATAGTGACATCTGGACATGATGAAAATGGTATGGAATAAGTGATGGAAAGTGCTGGTTTGGGCTGGGGTAGAATTAATTTTCTTCACAGTGGCTAGTATGGAGCTGTGTTTAGGAGTTGTGCTGAACACAGGGTTAATAATAGGGAGATGTTTTTGTTATTGCTGAGCAAAGTTTACACAGAACCAAGGCCTTTTCTGCATTCTATGCTGCCACACTGGAAACAAGGCTGGAAATAGGAAGGAGACACAGCCAGGATAGGTGACCCAAACTGACCAAAGGGATCTTCCAGGCCACATGACATTATGCTCAATATACAAAATGGAAGGAAGAAGGAAGCAAAAGGAAGAAGAAGGAGGGGACATCTGGAGTGATGCCATTTGTCTTTCCAAGTATCTGTTACATGTGATGGGGCTCTGCTCTCCAGGAGGTGGCTGAACACCCATGGGAAGCAGTGAATTTATTGCTTATTTTGCTTTGTTAATTTGTGTGACTTTTGTTTCCCCTATTAAACTGTCTTCATCTCAACACATCTGTTTTCCAGCTTTGACCCTTTTGATTCTTTCCCAGATCCCTCTGGTGGGGAATGAGCAAGTGGCTGCATGGGGCCTGGCAGCTCGCTGGGGTTAAATCTGAGCAAACCCGACCCAGGAGTGCTGGGTTGTTTCTGCCTTGAAGGTGTACGTGAAAATAGAGAATGAACTTGAATTGCAGCAGGGAAATCTCAGGATAAGCATTAATAAAAAGCTCCTGATGAAGCCAGTGACAGGCTGCCCAGGAGAGAACCCAGCACAGCAGCAGCAGGACCCTCAGAGCCCACTTTAGACAGCAATTTTTGGGGAAAATATCAACATAGCTGGTTCTGCCCCAGCATAAGGGAGTGTGCACCCCTCCACTGATTCCTTCTCTTGTGGTCAATAAATAACATTTCCTTGTTTGCCCTTTCAGGGTTCTTCACTGATCACCTCTCACTCAGTACTGAAATGCCAGCTCTGTAGCACTAATACTGCCAGAGTCCACTGCCCATGGCTTGTTCTTTGGAAACAGCATCATTTTTACCTTCTCTCATGTTACTTCTCACACTCTTCATAAACATTGTCAAATATTAATCATTAAAAAGCTTCTCTGCTGCACCCTAAGAGCTTGCAAGTATATTTTCACTTATTCTCATCTGTCTATATTAAATTTATATCTTAATTTCTCTAGGACAAGGACTATCTTTGCATTATCTGTTCAGGCCTTGCTTAATGCCCAGCCTGGTCTTAGTTTATCATACAGGGCTCCTAGCACTAGTGTAATAAAGTGACATTTAGGAATCACTGAAACACATCTCAAGGAATAATACAGCCTGGACTTACATTTGTAACCTCAAAATATTTTGACAAGCTATTTCAATATTAAAAACCCTACCTGTAAATACAGTTTTCATATCAGAGAACCTTCACCTTTAACAATAACAACAACAACAACAACACTATGAAACCCAGCTGACTGATTTATAAAACTGAAAATTGAAAAAAATACATTGATCACTTATAGTAAAGACTTCAGCATTTTCAGAGATCTATAGCTACATGGATTTCTAACCTGCCAGGAGTCATCTTCCTGGGAAGAGAGCTTTTGTCATCCCCATCAAATCATACCACATCAAGTAAAAATGTTGAATCTTGGATGGAAAAAAGCACCTTGCTCACAGGTCAGATGTACTGCAGCTTTCAGCAGTGAAATCCTCACAGAGATGCCTACCCCTCTGCAGCTGCCTGTGACAGAGTTTCACAGAGCAACAGGACCCACTTCACTGCCCGTGGGTCAAGGGGGAAGGTGCCAAAGAAACTGTTCATTGCCCCAGTGAGCTCTTGGTGCACTCCCAGCAACAGGACAGGAGCAAGGGACAAAAGCTGCACCAAGGTAGCAGGACCAAAACCATACTGGGGAAATGGGTGGAGTTTAATGGAGAACAGAGAAATATCTGATTGGAGAGTGGGAGTCAAGAAACAGAGGAAAAGGCTGAGATGAGAGAAGAAATAACTCACCAGTGCTTCTGTCAGCATCTTCCCAATGCCAGAGTGTGGGGACGAGCAGAGGGGTCACAGGGGCCAAAAGAAAACATTGAGGGAGCAGGAGACAGGGACTGGACCAGGGGACAACGATGTGCACATGAAAGGGAAATGACTTTGACAATGAACTGGGACAGAGCTGGGACCTGGTGGTGAGGAGGTCAGAGCAAATTGTGAGAAAAGGGAAGAAGTAGATATCTCAGATGGGACTTGGAATATTGTATTCCCTTAAAAAAACCCTGTCAGGATTGGAAACACTAAAAGAAGTTAAAGAAACTTGAGTTTAGCAAATCGAACATCCAAAGGCCAGGAAATATTTGACCTTAGACTGTCCCTGGAATTTCAGTGTGGTCTCCTTCAGGGTATGAGTTATAATATGGTCTTATGGTCTTATGACTAAGCTTTGAATTTCCAACATTGCAACTTATCCACTTCTGATTTAGCCTTGTGTCACCCTGCCTTATGTAGGAGAGGAACACATTTACATAAACTAAACAATATTGTCAAGAAATTAAATCATCCATCCTGCATATTAAATAAAATCAATGGTATTGATGACACACATACTGCCTTGAATTTTACACTGAGAAATCTTTGAGACAACTTATAATTAAACTGAAAAATTTATTTCAGTAAGGTTTTCTAGAAGGAAATTGGTCTAATAATCAAGTGTGATCACAACTGAAAAGATTTGAAGACACTGTGAAATAAGAGAAGATAGGAAGAATATTGTCATCAGCAAAAATGCAGGAAGAAACATCCCCTTTCCAGGTAGCACAGTAGGACTCCTGACAAAGAGTAGACACACTTTTTGGTCACTGGAAAGGATTTGTCAACACATCTTCATCACAGAAGAGCAGGGCAGGACTTTGGGTCTGTCAGGAAGACAAATGAAGAGAAAAAGAACAGATGGAAATACACATCCTGGGACTGGACCATGCAAGAGCAGTTTGGCTTGGGTTTGTTTTTTGTTTTTCAGAAGGGAATTTGAAACTCTCATGCAAAAGAAATCCATCTGAATTAGACAGTTTATTTAAGTATTTTAGCTGTTTTTTCCTTTGAGTTTTCAGTAGTTGCTGTTTATTGCCAAGACTTCTATCTCACACATGACTCAGAGTAAAATCCTGGGTATCTTTCCCAGCCTACTGAGCTAGATGAGGAACCTGCCCCCTCTTTCCTCAGCCCCAAACCACAGGAAACCCTTGCAACTTGTATGTTTATCCCTGGTGAAGAATGGCCATGGATCCATTTGGTCACAATTGCCATGTCCTATCTGAATTTTCCAGAGGACAACGGACCACAAATACCCATCATGGTGAGTGAGAGAAAATGTTAGCAAGGCCCGTTCTTGAGTCTCAGCTTGGTTAGTAAGCATGGCTTGAACAGATCCATCTCTACATCATACTACCTTGTGTGAATTGAAAGAGGGAAGAAGCCTGCTTTAACTGTGCTCCTCAACTTCTGGCAGAAGAACTTTGTCCACACAACCTACTTCGGTCATGCAGTTGCCACAAACTCAATGAGTCCCTTGTTCTATCAAGCAGTGCTCATGGAGAGTTATTAAATGACATGACATGGGATAAGGAATCCATGAATTCAAAACTTCCTAGTTTTATGCACATGTGTGGCTGGTTGCAGTGCATTCTACAGGAAAAACATTAGGAAGAAAACATGAAACAACTGGTCTAGAAAACTCTCTGCTGCAATCTTAATATTGTGCACTTCAGGTTTGTTCCAGCAAAATCTTCACTGTCTGCTAATGATATTTTCTTTCAGGAGTGAGGCTTATTTTCCATTATTGCTCCAATATACAGCTACAGCTGGAAAAGATGTTCTCCTCTGGGAAGTAATTCACACATAGAAAAGTTCACATTTGGCTTTCAGCTCCTGCACAGAAAATCTCCAGGCACGCACTAGAAATGAAACCAGCCACCACCATTTCCCACAGGAAGAACTGGAATAAACCTCACATCCATCACACAAGACTAACTCAATAGATAAACTGCAAGGTCCAAATCCTGAAAAAACTTTTCAAATTGTCCCATTTTTGGTGTGTGGATAAATGTGTGTGCTATGTAGCTCTGGAGTATCGTGGAGCGAGAAATGCTCTTCAGCGCTGGAAGGAAGATGAGTAGAAATAATTAATGCTCCAAGCATTCCTTACCTGAGTGACAGAACTGTGCTGTGAATAACAGGTTAGAGGCCAAAACCTCACTTAATGTGCATCACAGTAGTAGAAAGCTGTACATATTTGTAGCAGACCAAGGGCTATTCTTAACCTGAGATAGTGACCCTGAGTGTTGATCATTATATCATAATGAAGTTACCATAATTTTTTCAGAGGCAAAGAAATTACATCATCTTATAGTTAGCATAATAAACAATAGTCTGTCTGTCTATTTTTTTTCTGCTATGCTCTTTAGCTATTAAGCTTCTAATAAAAATATTTTTCATGTGCCAAAACTGCTGATGCACACTGTAGAAGTTATTGGGGGTGATGAGAATCTTATGACGAGAAAGTTCAGCTGCTGATGATAAAGTCAGACACTTGGTAAGCTCAGATTTGAAAGAGATAAGCAAATTTAAAAATAAAACAGGCAAGATACTAAAAAAGGTAAGAGACTATATTTAACAAATTAAAAAGCAGCTAAGACATTTTCAAGAAATGAGAAACCCAAGAAAATTTAAAGGTGAGGCTGCCTATTCTGCAAAACTTTAGTCAGTCTCTTATGAATCAGAGGAAACACTGAGCCCCTGAGCAAGGCCTCCTGCCAGCATTGCTCAACTCTTATCTGCTGGTTGCATGCCAGCTCCCCAGCATGGATGCCAGTAATTCATAAGGCAAATCACCCACAGCCAGAACATTGAATGTCTCTGACGTGGCAAGTGGTTGTCAGAGAATGGATGATGGTACATCTGATGGGGCTTAACACTCTACAGATATCCTTCTAAGGCAGACATTTATTGCAGATAAATAGTAATCTACTAAAATGACCAAAATTATTTGTAAGAAGGTGTTATGAGGTCAGGCACAGTTTGTCTCCTCCCTTGCCTCAGACTTTTGGATGTGAAGGGCTGCAAAGCATCTTTGAGTCAGCTCGTTTAAAGCTGTCCAAAACTGTTAGCAAACTTTCTTCTTCTCATGGTGTGGAAGAAAAGAAATGCTCTGATAAACCATCACTGTCAGGATATAATGGAAATGGTTGTCATTGCCCAGGTAAGAGAACAGGGAGCTAATGATGGCAGAAGATGAATGCAGCAAACTGACTTGCAGGTATATGGAACATGAGGAACATTTCTCAATGGTATTAGAATCCCTACAGCCAGCCCTGGTATTGTCTTCATGATCATAAGGGAGGAAGGGAAACAAATTCAAGCTAACGGGAAAATACTTAACAGAAGCCAGTTCCAGAAAAGAAAAAGTGTTACTTTTCTAAAAGAACTCCCAGGTGTGCAGACTACTGAGACTTCACACATCCTGAACTTCAACAATATTCCTTGCTAAATTGTCACTGCAGATCAAGAGCAACATTCAGGTGCTCAGTGATGCATTAAAGACACATTTTCCTTCACACATGGCCCTGTTGCCCTGTTTAAACCAAGACTTGTCTTTCTTAGGCCAGTACACACACTTGGTAGCCCAAGGAGGAAAGGCAGTGGTCTAACTACCAATTGTACATCCAGTATCTAAGTTCCCTAAAACCACAGTGCACCAGCTCTGGTGCCAGCCATACCTGCTCAGCCCTTTGGCTTTCTGCAGCAGCTGTATTAGCAAAATAATTACTGAAAGCCAACCCTGCCCTTGAGGGTTGGCTTTCAGCAGTAGGATTGTGGTCAAAAGTATTCCAGTGGCTAAGGCACAAGAGGAGTTTCTGAGAGAGTTTCAGCTCTCCCCTGTTCTGTAGCCTTTTTTTTTTTAAATCAGCATATGGGGTGGATGGGGCTCCAATTGCAGCCTTGCAGGCTGCTCCAAGCTCTGTGTGCACACCTGGGTTTGCTCCTAAATGTGCCAGTAGTGACCCCAGAGGTGAGCCCCAGACCAAACAGTGTAGCCAAAAGGGCACTTTTGTTTGAGGCTGCTGTGATCTGCCCTACACCTAGCAGGATCACTGCCACCAACATGTGTCAGGTAACCACCAATATAATGAGGCTTCCAAATTTCACAGGTGTCTTGCTCTCTTGTGATACCTCCAAATAAAATAGGTATATGATCATAGAATCCCATAGAATGGGCTGAGTTGGAAGGGACCCATCAGGACCCTGGAGTCCAGCCCTGACTTGTGCAGGACACCCCAAGAATCACACCACATGCCTGAGGGCATGGTACACTACCAGATACTATAACAACAGAGATTACCAAGTGCTTCATCAAGACAATAAAAGGTATTCCACCTATTGTCTGTGAGTATATGGCACTTACTTTAAATGCAGAACTCTTGCCCAAAATTTTCCCACAATACCTGTCTTGCTGGTTGTTGCATCCTCAGAGGTGGCTGCATCACTGTTGTTTTCCTACCTATGTTCTAGGTAAAGGTATAGGTTTGTATTTGCTAGTAAAATATTATCTATAAAAGTATTCATCTGTTTTACTATGAGATAAGCATTCACTTGGAACAGAAGGAATAAAATGAGCTTTGTTAGGATTATTCATATTCCATCTTTCATCCTCTGCCAGAAATCAAACATCCTACAAGTACACCACATGTTGTCCAAAGCAAAAGAAGTCCTCTAAATAGCACTTGGTGTCCCTGAGAAACTGCACAAAACACCCCTGATGGATCACATTAAAAGGAGTAGTCCATGGAGAAAACATGTAAAGCAAGGGCAGAGCTTCAGCAGAATAAAATTAGATGTGTGATGTTAGATATGCATTGTTCTTCCTGCCCCTGCTCTGCTTCACTTCCAGGCATTCTACACAACCCATCCTGTTTATTCAGATGAGGTGTGAAGGGTCTGGAAGAGTTATTTTGGGATACTGTCCCAGACTTTTGGAATATTGATACAACTCCCTTCAGGCACTGGATTATTTGACTGCTTTTTTGTCAAATTCTAACTACTCAGACTAATATTAGTGGAATTATCCTGTGTCCTGATTTTAGTGAAACCCTTCCCTTTTCAGTTCAAATGTGTTGTTTTCTTATGCACTGGGCAGTATCATATCCACTTGTGTTGTGGGAGGCTTGTCTGGAGTCCCTGGCCACTGGTAGATAATGGCAGATGATAATGGCAGATGATAATGGCAGTAGATAATGGCAGATGATGTCCTCCAGTGGGGAGTGGGCCCCACAGCCTCTCTCCATGAACCAGTTGTATCCAGAACAGGCTGGCCCAGAGCAGGAAAGCCCCTGCAACTCAGGGACAGAGTAAGGGACTACTCTGAGGGCAGAGAACTGGGAGACAGGAGCCAACAGCACGAGACACATGCGATGGACTAAGTCAAGCCATCTTCCTTTTAGGAATAACCAGCAGTATCTTCCTAGATATCCAAAATAATTTTTTTTCACACATGCTAATAGGGAAATCCCTTTGTTTGTCCAAGGCTGTTGCTGTATGAAGTGATGTTTTCTGTACACCTTTCAGGAGTAAACAAGACAGCAAGAACAAGACTGAACAGCTCTGATGCTATTAGCCCAAATTAAAAGTAATGAATATTAGTGCTAAACTCATTGCAAGGACAGCAAGAGAGTTCAATGTTTGGAAAAAACTGTGTGTGTCATGGAAGGGAAAGTTCAATGTCTCATAACCTGACTGTGAGAGCAGGGGTGTTGGGGGAAAGCAAATGGGCTACAATGCATCTGATATTGGGTTTACACCTGTGTTTCCTTGTTGAAAGAAGTTAAAGAATAAACAGCAAGAGCCAGAAAACTTGAGGACTTGCTTCTTCTTGTCAGTCTAGGCCCTGAGAGTGACTGCAGGAAATAGATGTGTGGCAATAATTATTTAGTCATGTGAACAGAGATTGTCTCACAGCACGAGAAGGTAAATGAAGGTAGGGCAGACAGTGGAGGTTCTTGCATTTGTTTACTTTCTGCCATTTGTCTTGTCAGTGTTATTTGCATTATTTTGCTATGAATAATTTCTGTATTTTTGTATACATATGGAACTAGGACTAAAATACCTTTTAGTATTCAATAATCCATTTCTACTTCTACAGGAAAATGGGGAGAAGATACAGTGCTCTGTACGGCAAATATTTTCTAATTCATGAGGTCTAAAACCAATCAATTTACCATTTGCAATATTTGAGGGCATTAGCTCTTCCTCCCTCCACATATGCACTACAATAAATACTCTAAATTTCCCTCTCAGCAAATTTGTTTTTAGTGTCTGCTAACATAACTGACTGTAATTACTGTCTGACACTGAGTTATATGAAGATAGATGGGTTTGATTAGAATTGGTGAACCGTTTCTAGACAAGCATTTTGTTTGAAAAATACAGCCACTTTTTCCCTTACCAAATATCTAGAGAATGAACATGCTTTATGTTTTCAAATGCTCATTGTTTGGAATCATGGAGTAGATGGTATATATTGCAGCATACTGAAGAATTATTAACTTTTTAATTTTGCTGCTGGCAGTTTCACATGCTGATTTTCAGTGTGGAGAGCCATCCAAAGCACCTTTCTCTTCCATCAGCCAGGATACTTTCAGACCCACTAAGCAGAGCCTCTTTTGAAGGAGCACACTTCCACAGGAATAGTCAAGTCACTTTTGTTCAGTCTGGCATGTGACAGAAACGTTGGGGAAGTGGGGGGAGGAATTTGTGAATATGGGAAAGAAGAAAAAATGGCTCGTTTGCTTTGCTGCATTAATAGTAGCCCCTAAAACTGCTCTGCCTCTGTGGTTCAGCTGGACACTCCTGCTGGAACCTATCTGGGTTTCTTCCACCCGACCTCTTAGAAGCAATTTCCATGTCTCCACTCAGTCTGCATACATGGAAATTAATCCAGAGTTTAAGTCTGTTTTTTGCAGCAGCACTTACCAAGCTGGAGGAGACCTTCCCAGCAGACCAGCATAAACACTGGCAAGCTGCACACACAGTGCTGTGTCCTAAAGGACCTTCAGCACAGTTTTACCAGCAGCTGTTAGCCTGAGCTATTGAAATATTGACAGGTATTAGGGGCTTTTGGTGAAATGCATCTCTTCAGTCTCAGGGAAAGGCCATGCTGCACATTCTGCTTGCTGCTCTATGCAGCTTACTGTGCTGCCTGCCAAGTGTGTCTCTGGAAGACTAATGATATTTACAGTGCTCCATCCACATTTGAACACAATCTTTTCATTGCAATCTCATCTAGAATTCAGACCACCCCATAAGATGGCCTTCTCAGAGGAAAAAAAATATCTCCTAGTGAATATGATTGGTAAAGCAATATAGAGCTTCATGAATGCCTAATTTTTAAAATTGCAATTGTAACTTATACAAATTTACAACTGCAATTTATAACACATAGACAGAATCTCAAAAGCTATCACAGCAGGTCTCTTGTGTTGCAGCCTAGACCACTGCTGCAGAACTCTGGAGCATGAGGAGCATTGATCCATATCAATTTTTGCCCTCTATGAACTGACAAGCCAGAGAGCACTGTGGGAATGCTCTTTCTGGAAGTGTCTGTGAGCTGTGATGTGTCCCTCACTCCTGCCCAGTGCTCCCAAACACCAGCACTGCCCAGCACAGCCTGTGTGACCAAATTAAAGGGTGCAGCAATGCTGACATGGCCTCCTTGTTCAATCCCAATTCTTCTGCACACCTTCACATCAATCACAGAACACACAGGCTGTCACTGCAGCAGCTCTGACAGCTTAGATTAGGTGCCACCAGTATGAGACATGACAATGCCACAGGGCAAGCCAGATCCCCAGCTGTGTCCACCCTGATGGAACCATGGCCTATGGTTATTATATCACCCTATGCTGGTGATTTCACTGCCTATTTCAGCAGTGAAATCACCAACAAGATTATATATGGAACATACCATTAGAGTTAATACACCTGAAAGAAAAATGAAGGAGAATTGCACTTAAACAGCAAAGTAGAGGGACCAGAAATGTGATTCAGGAGCAGTCAGATGAAGCTGGGTCTCCCTGATCCATTCCAACCCTTAAATTGCTTTGCTCACCTTGATTGCCTGTATTAGAGGAAAACACTGGGACATCAGGAGGCTCCCAGTATCCCCTGCTTTGTTAGATAGTCCTTGTCCTTGAGGTCCCCTGGCCTGCTTGCTCACCCATCTCTTATTTACCTCAAAGGAGGATTGAAGAACAAGGTAAAGAGGCTTTCCTGGAGGTGAGTTGTAGTGCAGAGGCAGCTGCTGGGAATGGGTATAGGCATGTTGGGGAAGTACAACACTCATATTTTTCTTTAAGATTAGATGAAAACTCCTACTTCTCTTCTTCTCAGCTGTTGCAAATCCCTTTCTAAGTACAATCTGTTTTGGGCTGATGTGATTGTTCTGAGGGACTTGACCCAGTAGTCAGGCAGTGAACACCTGCACTCCATCTCTGTCCTCTGAAGAATTTCCCCCTTTCTCTCTCTCTCTCTCCCTCTCTCTCTGCTGTCTGAGAAACTTCTGGCATTATTACTTAGGACTGCAAATAGGAGAGTAGATCTCTGTTAAAACACAAAAGTTAAATTGAAAACAGAAGCTTATGATTCAAAGCAAGGTGTGCTCACTGAACTGGTACTCACTGAACAACCCCTTCTCTTTTCAAAGGCATAAGAGAGACCTACCTATCACATACTGCCTGTGAACAACCTCCTAAGACCTGTGAGTTTTAGGAGATCTCAGGATGCCCATTTCTTTCCACCAGTGCAGCTGTCAATGATACTGCTCTATGCCAGTAAATTCTTGTATCACATGGTCCTGAAATTCAGCTAACTGGTGCAAGATGACTTGAGTGGATGCCAAGTAAATGAAGATATTATTGCCTTCCCAGGGGTGAAGTGACAATGTTATCAGCTCCTCAGAAAAGAGGAATACATGTCATTCATCAATCACATTTGGGCTGCTTCAGGGACCACATCAGTGTACCACAGTGGAAACCTTGTCTCTTACAGGAGATGTGCACCTGAGTCCTCAAGAAATGGGACAGAGGGAAGCAGAAAGACTGTGTGCATGAGCATGCATGAGAGAGGAGCTGGGGATTGAAAACTTCTAAAGATATGTGCTCAGCTCACAGGGTAGCAGGTAACAGTTAATGCCCTTCCTGCAGAAACACAGTCAGAAATGCTGTTACCAAGAAAGAGAGATTGGAAGGCCTCCAAACCACTAAAGAAGCCCAAAGAAGCTCCTAAGGATACTTATGCAGAATTTCATGGTAACCTAAATTGTTTTCCATTACTTTTGCTAAGTGCATATTTTGTATTAAGCAAATCCTTAAATTTGTTTAGTTTAAATATTTTAGAATATTTTCTCCCTGTTCACAGATTAAAGATGAAGAAAGAACACTGCCAAATGTAATGTTAGTAATCTCCTGAGATTTCAGCATCCTGCTTTACTCTGTAACCATGGACAGATTGCTTCCAAGAAATGCGTACCTAGGACTATAGCTCACGTTATGAAGTCACAGAATAATTTGTGTTGGAAGGGAGCTCCTGAGATCACCTAGTTTAGATTTCCAGGCTGTCTTAGCTGAAGGAGAAGACATGAACCTGTGCCACACCTAACCCAAGAGCTAGCAGGAAGAAGAGCCCTTTCTGTGGGCTCTGAACAATGCCACACTGGGCAGGCTCCTGATCTCCTGCATGGATTGGACACTCCCATCCTGAGGCTCCCAGCAGAATTTAGGACCAAGATATCCACCCAAAAGCTAAGCTCTGCCAAGGGTTGTGTGACTCTGTGAGCTCACTAACAAGAGTGACCAATTCCCATGGGGTTTTTAGGAGCAGAAGTTCAAAGACCTTACGGTCAGTCAGCAAAGCAATATCAGCGACAATGGTGAATGTACATTGATGTAATGAACCTAAAGGCCAAACTATCCCTCTGGATGGTCTGGTTTCTCATCAATACAATTGCTTTATTCTTGTTTGCCTTTTTCCTCTCAGCTGTAAATAATGCACAGCCAATTTAAGAATACTGGAACAGACCTAATGTGATGGCAAACAGCTTGCTTAAGTCACTTTACCGGAATGTGGTTTGCACCCTTGCTCAGCTCTAGAAGACCCTGGGGCAGAGTGCCATGGCATCTTTAAAGTTCTTTTGGCAGAAACACAGGTTCCCCAGGCAACAGTGAAGTCTTGCAAAACACTGCTTCCAAAGGACTGCTGCCCCTTCACTGCCTTCTTCAAGGGATGATCCCTTGCAGACTCCTCTCTAACTAAAGGCAGTGCTAGGTATGAGCATGGAAAACTTGAAGGCTACAGAGGGAGTCTCCAACAGCACAGTTCCTTTGTCTGCAACAAGGTCAGTCTGGTTTACACCTCTGTGAGGACACAGAGAATCAATCATGTAGCTTAGATGTTAGTGGAAGAACTCTTGCTGCCTTGTCCTTTTGTGTACTACATTTATAATGCATATTACCTGTGTTGCTTAGTTACTCTCAAAGACTCCAATGCAGTTTTTAAAATACATTTATTGCCTTGCCATGCACTCTCAACTCAAAAAGAAGCACTCAGGGAAGCAGTTCTTGGCAACACAGAGCTGGACACTGATGGTTTCTAACACCATGCAGAACTCACTGACCAGCTTCCCAAGCCCTTAGCTGCTGTGTCTCCTATGGAAGAACAGCAGCAGAGACTACTCTGTCCTGTCTGAACTGCCCCAGAATCATTCCAGAGCATGTCTGATGAGAAAAGGGAATTCAGAATTATGAACTCAGAATTGCCAATGTCTACATGAATGGACAAATAAACTGTGAAGCAGGAGCTCTGGAATCAAACACCGTGAAACATTATCAGAACACTAATGACTGCATTTCCCTTCCAGTTTCACTCTTGCCAACAAGTCCTCCTTATGTAAATGGGTATGCAAATACATGCAAAGGATTCTAAAATAATCTGTGCAAAACTCAGAACTGCAAATGGGTACTAAATGTGAGTTTGCATGGTGTGGAACAGCCTGTGGAAAGCACATCTCTGTGAGGTGGAGGATGATGGTCGTTATTTGACTGGTTTTCATGTGAATCAAGTGTGCTCAGGAGATGTTTCTGGACCAGTATTCAACTTGATTTTCACATCCACACAACACTGTACGGATTGCAAACCCTGAACTGAGCACTGACCCAGTCTCTTGGATGGATGGTAACTGAGCACTAGACACCCATTTAAGAAAAAAGCTGGAAGCTTTTACAGGTGGCTTGGAGTTTAAGGCACCATTTGGAGTTGGAAAAGAACTTGTCATGTACACACAACCTTCACCTCATTTCTGCTGCTGAAGAGTAATAAGAGAGGTCTTGGAAAGGTGAAGATGGTCATCTTTATCACACTTACAAAGTGTGAGCTCAATACCAAAGCATTGGTTTTCTGTGAGAAACATGTGAGAATAAAAAATTGAAGCTTAGACTTCTGTATCTTGTGCTTAGTCTTGACTCAAGTGGGAGTGATCATGGAGGGCAGTAAACTGAACTCTTGCACATGAAAAGAAAAGCTCCCTGAGGCGCAAAAAACCCCAAAACAACAAAACCCAAACATAAGTGGGACTGTCGCTAAAAAAGGGAATAAAAAAGGATGAAAGCTCCATCATTTTTCTGTGCCAGAGAGTAATGCACACTTTTTGCTCTGAAGTTTTGAAGCCAGTCAGGCCCAGATCCCTGGTGACACAAGGAGAATTCTTTTCACTACTGTGTTCCAGTTTGCATTCATTAAAGACAATGGATGAATGAACAGAACTGTCTCTTTATAACTCATGACGTGTGGACAGACAAGACTCCTCTACCTTATATACTTTGACAATGTAAATCAAAATCATCTCCTCTCAAGAGCATGTTCATATGTTGGCCAGTGGCCAGTCAAATTCCTTCCTGCTGTGTGTGGACAAACAGCAACCACTAAACCTGCATGTACAAAGAGCTTTGGGGTGTTACAACCACCCTTTTTTTAATGTTTTAGCACCTCTGGGTCTGTCAAGCAAGAACCAAAGCCCTGCTCAGCCACAAATCTTGTCTACAGCTTTGGCAAGAGGGTAATCCTCAAAGCTGGCTGTCATCACTGCCTCTGGACCAGTCTGCTCACAGAGGGATCCTTCCTGTGCCCTGCTCCAGACTCTGGGCACGGACACTCCCCACGGGCTCCTGTCACTGACACTTGATGAAGGGTCTCCCCCTGTGGCACCTATGGCCCCAGGACAGGTCCACAGACCTGAGAGTCCTCCAAGAATGTAGCAGAGGCAAGTGTGAGTGAGGAGTGGCTTGTGTTGGGTAGAGCTGCAGCAGGGTAGGACAAAGTGGAGAGAGCTCCTGCCCCCCTCTGTGCCACAAGGGAGAACACAGGTCACCAGGCTGTGTTCAGCAGGTGTCAAAAGTCACCTACATCCCTTCCTGCATGGCTCTCCCACAAAAGGTCACCATCTCTCTCTTCCATTTGCCCCATCCTTGATTAGAGACCAGACACCCATGGCCTCCAGAGGCACAGCTTTCCCAGTCTCCATTCGCCTCCAGAAGGGGGCTGCCTCACTCAGATGACCAGACACATCACAGGGAGTCACCACGGCTGCCCAGGCCAGACACCAAAGACAAGAAGCCACCATCCAAGACAATTGTGCAAGAATAACAAATGTCTTGAAGAGCACAGCTAGAAATCCTTTACCAAAGAAGTTCTCAGACAGAGATGATGCATAACTTCACCCACCTATGAGGACATCTGCTCCTGGATGCTGAGGAAATGTGCCTGCCTTGCCAGGAGCTGGCTGCAGTCATGATCAACAGCTTTGAAGGGCAAGAGGCCATGCTTGGCTGGTCCAGGCTGGCAGATGAGGAGGCTTAGGTTGCTTTGGAACACAACCAAAAATATCAGAGCAGAATTTGTGAACAAATCTAAGAAAGCCAAGAACTCTGACAACATTTCAAAGACCACTGTTATGGATATCTAAGGCAGCTTTTCCTTCAGTGTTTCAAGAGTAAGATAAACTCTGGTACATGGGTAGGGCAATGTGAAGCAAAAACAGCATGGGATTTTAGAAGTATTGCAATGCTTTGAATTCTCACTTCCTCCTCTCTGACAAAACTGTAAATTATGCAGTTAGTGTAATAAGAAAAGCCATAATGGTATGAAAAGGGGTTTTAAAAATACTATTTTATTTATTAAAATCATAATACTTCAAAAGATTAGTTAATTATTGAGCTTTATTATTATTTAGATTAATGACAGCTGAGGCACAGAGGCATGGAGACCCAAATCAGAGCCATTGCTATTATTGAGTGAAAGACTCCACTGTATGACAGAAGTTTCAGAGCATCATAGGAGGCTTGATGATAGTATGCACATGCACACACACAGATAAGGAACCTTTCCTACAAGCTGCCTGAGGTTTGGGAGGCATATCTGTGAGCATCATGTGTGAACATCTGACATACACAGACCTGAGCCCAGCTAGGCTTTTTTTTTTTTTTTTTTTTTTTGGATTAGTTTTGCAATCCAGGAGCAGTTGCTGAGCAGCCCCTCCTGGTAGAAATGAGTTACTGCTTCTCCAGAAGAATTGGAATTCAAGGTGTTTAATTCCAGCTACAGTCGCTGCAACTAAGTCGTTCTCTAACACTTTACCATGCTGTCAGTGAAAATCTGAAGGGATTTAAAAACACATTCCAGAAAATAATTTGTTTAGCTGAATTTTGGTGAAGATCCAAAAGTGCCACTTCATAAAGTCAGGTATCTGAGAAGATGAATCATCCATTGCTTTAAACATGAGTTTCAATGTGTCACATTCCACACACTGCTGTAAATTTCAGTTATTTGTATAGAAATTAAAATCTGTTTTCAAGCAAACACTTGAGGACATTTTCCTTTATTACGAAAACCACTTTCATGTATTGCTAACTTTGACTGGCTTCTGTTTAACTGTTCTGCTAAATCTAAACATTAGACAAGATTACTCACAGTCAGGTTTTGTGGACACTTGAATGTTTAAGGGTTTAACCACATAGAAAAAATAATAGTCATAAAATGCACTTTATAAATTACCTGTGGTATAGAAAAAGCAAATTACATATTTTATGATGAGTCTTTACCAGTCTCCACACTACCCTCTGAGCTGCTGGCAGAATCTGAGATTTTGACCACTAAGACTACGTTCACAAGTGGCATAAAAACTGCATTGGTGTCATTTCACTGAGATAGCAGGGTATTATTTCTCCCAGCAGAAATGGAGATGCGGGGAGAATAAAAAGCATTGTTGCAAGATACTAAATATTAAGGCTTTTTCTACTAAATTAATGTAGCAAAAGAAATACATAGAAAAGAGATCATATCATGCAAGATCTTTATCAAGGCCAATTCCCATACTTTAATAAAAATAAACCCATGCATATCAGTGTTGATTGGTGAACCTCACAATCAGAGAACAGCAACACAATGAGAGTTGTTACATTTCATGAAAGAGAAGAAAAGGAAGAAAAGTGATTTTTTTTAATTGTGCTTTGGTTAACAAAGAGAATGAGTTTGATAAACAAGTGTCAGGCTCTATTACCAAAAGCAGTAAAAAGTCATATCCTGCCATGACAGATAACAACAGATCCAAGTGCTCATAGGCAGTCTGCTTACAAGTTGGTAAATTCTCTTTAATTTCTCCCAGAGAGCAAATTAAGACATAAAGATAACTGATCTTTGCTGAGGCCAGTTTCCCATATATCTTTCAAGGACTCTGTTGGTTTATCCTACCCTAGATGAACTTTTTCTCCACTCATTTGCTCTTTCTCCTTTAGCTGGAGCAGGACAGAGGGACCTGTAGATGTGTGATGAACTGAATCAGGAAAGTGATCCAGATTAGAACCGATTAATTATGCAGTTCCAGTCCTAATGCACCATGTAAGCACAAAACCAGGTATCCAGGCACAGCTCAGGAGGCAAAGCAGGTTGGAGTAGCTATTGGAAAGAAGGGTGGAGGACAGCTTAAGCCACTCTGTAACCTAAATGTGATACATAAAAAAAATACAGTACAATGTCACAGAAATTGCATAGATATAACTTGTTCTTCTCAGGTAAAACCATGGCTCCTGCCTCTTTCTTAGAGATGGTATTTTTCTGGAAATAACTGTTTTATCATCGATTCAAGGTATTTCTATGCATCATTATCACCAATTCAAGGTATTTCTCTGCATCATTATCAACATGTTTTTACCAATTATAGATGCGGACAATAACATTTATTTCTAGTAGAATAGCATCTCAACAAAAACATCACATTTGTAAAACAACCTCCCATTCCTCAGTTGCTGGGTAAAAGTGAGAGACCTTTTCAAATTAAGAACTGAAAAGTATCCAGAGAAAGCACACACTTGCTGTAATATTGTCTTTTCAGGGTAGGAACTTCAGTGCAGAGCTCAACTCTGACATGAGGGCCACGAAACAAGGTGTTTCTTTGAGTAGACCAAAAGCTGGTGAGCAAGAGAAATATTTTTCCCATATTTCCTCATATTTCTCTCACTCACCACCTTCCCCCTTTGACTGAGTGTCCTCTGGTGGAAAATGTATTTACCAAGGGCAACCATGTCCTGGGACATTTGTATTTACCAGGGAAACTGTCCAAACAGCACACAAGCTTTTTAGTAGCACCACACCATATGAGTGTGAGCCAGGCCACTAAACTGCATCATGATGATGTGTTCCATTATTGGAGAAAGTAACATCTCCCAAAGTTAATGTGGCACTGCACCCTCATGATCAAGTTATTTGACTGCAATAGAATTTTCAGTTCTCAAATGTTCTTAGTGCAGTTTTCAGAGTCTCTTCATTCTAAACAATGCATTTAACTATTTTTAACATTGCAATACAAAGCAATTATCATTGTTCTTTGAGAGGCCATGTAGATATATACATATTTTCTGAATAAGCCTTTAGTCATTTTCTCTGTTGAAAGAGAAGCTAATTTATTGTCAGTAATTAATGCAGCTTTGGTTATATTAAGATACATCACTTAGTTGTGAATGGCTTGGGAGACAGCACTACTTAATTTACTGTGACTTTCCCTGGTCTCTGTGAATGACTATGACTAAACACTTAATTTTCTTCTGTAGCAGCCACTTCCTTGTTAGTATTTTCTGTCACTATGATCAGTTTCTTCTGAAGTCATAACCTCAGCATTTCATTATGAACAGCTAAAAATGTCCCCTCTGAAAATGAGAAAATTTGGATAAATTATTGTTAAGCCTTATAAAACATTTCCTTTGTCATTGCATAAACTGCAATGTCTATTGCTCTTTCCCACATATTTTGACTTCCTGGAATATTATTATCATAATCACAATTATAATCCATATAAGGATATAAACTTTCCCAGCTAGAGGTACATATAATACACCTAAAATTGACCTTAGCATCAACCATAGATCTCAATGGTAATTATCCAGCACTTTGTATCCTGAGTGACTAGAGCTCATGTATTTTCCTCTGCAGAAATAGTTTCTGTTCCACAATAGATACGTGGGATGAAGTTTGATTTATAAAAGACAACATCATTTGCTGATTTTTATGTAAACAAGAACTAGTCTGAAAATACATTTCCTCTTTGTTTTTTTTTTTTGCACCGTAGAGACAGCTGTTATTTATGGAAACAGAAACTTTACATGTTGGAGGAATATAAATTTGCTGCTTGGAACCTAACAGAGTGGACTTGGTCTTAAACAGAAAAGTGATGTGAAGAAGGAAACAGCTTTCAGCAAAGCAGACTCAGTCATGTGGAAGTTACTCTGGAGACTAACCAAACTCTGTCATAAAGCTCCCAGTTCTTTGCCTTACTCTAAGCAGGTCCTTCAATTTTCAAGCAGTAAAGAATTTGAAGGAGTCTTCTCTTTCAGTTCTCCTCAAGTTCTCACTTTAGCCTTGCTAAAAATAAGTAGGGACAGAGTTTCAGTTTTTCAGTTTTGCTATGGGTTTCTAAAATATTTTTCAGCAGCTGAGAACACAGGAAAATGTAGAAGCGGACTGACACCTGCCTCCATGGACACTGGTGTAAAATCAGAGTTCCAGCATCACATTTATTTACTTGTACAATGCGAGATCAAGCCAGATTTTTATATACTTTAAACAAGAATAGGACAAAAACAATTTGGATTTTGCAGTAAAAACAAGATGTAATGAGAAGCTGGTTTTGCTTAGCTTTCTCTGACAGTTAAGACTTTCCCTGACACATACCACGAATTGGCTGAAACAGAAACTCCTTGGGAAAAGGGGGTGATATCAGCATGTTAGAGAAGGAAGGAGAAAGCTGTGTGCCTGTCACTCCCTGCACCTGATGGCCCTGCCCCAGGTGCACTGCAGAGCACTCAGGGTAGGTTCCTAAAACACAGGGCAAGCTCAGAAAGGCTCTGTTTTCCCACCAACAGGAACAGACACTGACTGTGCTTTGGAAACAAACACCTCTGTCCTTCCTCAGGACAGCTGGATGCTCACACCCAGCTTCCTCCTCAGCTAGCAGGCTCTGTTCAGGCAGCTGAACTCACCTCACTGCCCCTTCTCTACATTAACTTTGCTGCAGAGATGAGTTTTGAAACAAACAAGTATCAAGAGCTGTTACTCGGCAACACAAAGAGGACTCCAGGGAATGTGTTTGTAGATCTACCCCTAAAATGTGTAGAGGAAAAAAAAACAAACCCCAAACATTTTTCACAAGTTCAATGTTACTCTGAAAAATCTATTGTCTCGTTATCCTGTTTGCATGGCAAGCCTAAATTCAAGTGATTGCCCCTGGAGTAGCTGGATTGATCAAGAAATTCAAACACAAGAGCACTTACCAGCAAATCTCAGGGGTGGCAGAAATAAAAACACTGCTCAACTTTATTCATCAACCTTCCTTGCTTTTTCTGCATCTTCACAAATATCTGTTAAAATTATTCTTGGGGCTTCACGCTTAATAGGAAGCAGCATCAGTAAAAATTCAGGTCGAGGACAACAAGGCAGGATGGTTATGATGGAAATTGCATCTGAAAACCTTCTCTCTTAATGTCAGTGTGGATCTTCACATTAAATTGTACAAGAGGCTCAGGGCAACGATGCAGAGGCATTAATGGTTAATGCAGTGGGACATGCTCCCTTGTAATTGCCTCCTGTCATTGCTGCAGTGCCTGGGAGATACTGGGAAGAGACAGAGCCCAGTTTACAATCCCACGTCAATGGATCTTCTCAAACTCCAAGGTAATTTTTCTTCTTGAATGAATTGTCAAACTCTATTGTATTAGCAAGTTTACCTGGAGGGGCTTCACCTCTGGTTGGGAAAAGGAAAAAGGGACTTCTTGCTAAAAAGTTAAAATTCTTAGGAAAGAACAGTAGCAAAAACAAAAAGCCGTGACCTGGGACAGTACTTTTGGCTGGTGTAAATACAATTCAACTATCCAGTGAGAGTTTTCCTCTAATGGAACTGATGTAATTGCTCCCCGTCATTTACATATGTTGCATTTGGCCTGTGACCTGTTCTGAGGAAAATAAGCACTCAGAGATAGAAAGGACACAGAAAAGAAGAAAAGGAACAAACACTATTACAAGAAAGTAATTGAAAGGCCAAGAGAAAATGGAACCTGAGCAACAATGGAAGCCTTATGTCTAAAATAAAGACATATTTTAAAATAAAATAAATACTTTTAGGGCTCTAAAGGACAGTTCTGGCACTGAGTACACAGAGACCAGCCATAAAGAAGGCAAAGCATTTCATTTTATTGAATAATTCCAGGAAATGTTTCAGATCTGTTAAATATTACTAAAGAGATAAATTATACCAGGAATTATAACTTAAAAGCTTATATTGATATAAATAACCTGCTTATAAAACTGCGCACTACTTTTGCCATCCTCTCATGGCAACTCTGCTTTTCTATCACTTTTCCATCCACAGTACTGAGTGTTATGCACATATCTTTACTGATCAGTGCAGGTCTCTGTGCTATCTGTCCATCAGCTGCAGTGAATCCAGATCTGTACAATACTCAGCACAGCAGAGATATACCCATGCTGTGGTCTTCTCAGCACTCTCAGAGCACACTCTGAGCCTTTTCACCTTCTGGGGTTCAGCTCTCAGTGCCTGCTCCTGCCATTTGGCCAAGGACTGCCAGTGCTGCAACGACAGTGCAGAACTGTTAAACATCCTCAAACTCACAGCCTGAAGTCTCCCTGAGACTGCTGCACACACAGTAGGAAGCATATTCAAACTCATAAGGGAGAAGAAGGGAAAAAAAGAAAGTCATCCTGGGAGATTCATGGAGTTGTTGGGGCCACCAACAACTCTTCAGTACCAAACAACAACCAAGTGTTGAAGTCTAAATGTGCAAGTTAAAGGTTTCAGTGGAAACAGCTCCTACTTATTTTATCTTTGTGCTCATGAGCTACAGCGGACCAAGATCCATCTTACTGAGTTCTGTGCCTTATCTCCAAAACTGAAGTAACCTTCCTCCTGCTCTAAGGGTTTCACATCTCTTTTCCTCCTTGGAGGCTTCCTTCCTCAATCTTCAACCTCCAAGAGCCAAATTTTAACACTCATGCTCTTAACGAAGAAAGAAATCAACAAATAAGTAATTAGATCAAGTAATTAGATACACAAATAAAAGCCTGAAATAGACCTACACTACAGATATCTCTCAAATCCTCATGACAAACACCTAAGAAGCTTGAACTGCTTACTTGCCTGTGGGGCTGGGAATATTCACTGTTGCCCTTCACTAAATTCTGCTTTCATCTAATCACTCTGTTTCAGGATGAAATAGCTCTGAAACCTCAGTTATCTGTCACAAAAGAGCTTTATTGCTTTTATAATCTCTGTTAAAAGAGACAGTTTAAAATACTATTTCCTAGAAATACAAATTGGCAGAAAATACCTCACTATTTAATATCACATTTCAAATGTTGCTAACAAAATTCACTAATGGGAAAATAAAAGAACACTTGAGCCTGGGTCATCCTCAACTAGGAACAGCGATCAAGGATACCAGCTCATGTTTTTCTGGGTTGGTATGACTTCCTGGTGGCTTTCCATAGATTCTCAGGTAGCTGGAGCGTCATTAGTCTCGTCTGCTCGTTTGGGGACTAACCTGAAGACATCAGGATTATCCCTGGTATTGCCTAGTATTGCAAAGAGATAAAGAACTCAGATACTTTCCTTCAATCCATCATGAGGCCTTGTTAAACAAAAAAGACTTGGGGGAAGAGAAGATACACAGGTGGGAGTCAACTCCCCTCTTAAATGAAGGGTCGCTGTTTGCCAAACAGTGATCCAGCCTTATACAGTGACCACCCCTCACCCCCAAATGACATCATTACAAAACACAGCAGAAAATTGTTTCCACCTTTTCCAGGGATCTGGCACTGGCACCAGAATTCAATATTGTCCAGTACTCAGAATTCTAAGATCTCTTTTCAGAGGCTTGTAACTAAACACATATGAAGTGGGCATGAGAGAAGAATCCTGAAGAGAATTATTTTGCATTCTTCACAGGGTTTGGAAGCTGATGAAGCTTTAAAAGCCTCCACTAAATATAGAGATTAAAAAATACATTCTTAGTAACTAAATGCAGCAACAGGCCTATGGAGGACACAAAATCTGATCGTTCAGGTAAAGAGAGCTTTGTTGATGTAAAACAGAAGTGGTTTCAGGTTATATCGGTCAGCTTAAATAATTTCCTACCTTTTGACCTCTGTGTAATTTTAAAACTTTCTCTTTTTGAGTCAGTGAATTATTTTTTGGATACAGCTTTTAGCTTTACAGTTAATTCTGGTACTTTGAGAGACTGTTTTCTGTGTCAGTTATATTCACAGGTAGAGAAAACCAACTCAAGGAACAAATTAAGATATTTATTTTTGCTTTGTTACAAATTTGGGGGGGGATTTTCCATTAAATGCATTTAACAGACAACCTATTTGCACTCAGGCCTTTCAGCATTTTAATACGCTAAAATATATACTTTTGGTGCCATACAAATTATGGTTAAAAATAATTCTCAAGGACATACTGAGGGGACAAGAACTTTAAGCAAAATAACTCAAGTTGAAATAGTCAATTCCCTTCAACAGTGGTTTCTATTTCATGAGATCATATTCTTTACACTAGCAAACTATATACAAACAATACCACAAAACTACCATAAGTGCAAAAATGTAAAAAATATACACAAACATATACACAAATTGCCGTGTTTCTGTCTGAGCTACCTTACAGTTAAGAAGTCCAGTACAAATGCATGATTTGTATTTATGTATTTGACTTGTAAGTATCTAATATTTAATTGTAAACAAGATTCAGCATGTAGAGCAACTTAAAACAGTTGTCAGAAGCGTAAATCATGAGGCCTGGAGACTGAAGAACTGTGCACACTAGGATCCCAACTGACATAGATACCCACACTTTTTCTGACTTATCCTGCAGGGGCATTTACGGTACTTAAAAGATTTGGATCTATTCATCTACTCTAAACAAATTCTTGGATTTCATTCTTTTACAAAACGCATACATTTCAATATTCAAAGGAAAATCAGCATCACATTTGCAGGTGTGTAGATTTTCATGTTTGGT
Organism: Molothrus ater; assembly: GCF_012460135.2. Taxonomy (NCBI): domain Eukaryota; kingdom Metazoa; phylum Chordata; class Aves; order Passeriformes; family Icteridae; genus Molothrus; species Molothrus ater. The sequence continues at coordinate 48,596,572 of NC_050483.2, forward strand.
AAGAGTATCTTGTTCATTACTATTGAATAGCTTTTTGGTTTATTAAGAAACCTTTCTTGGCAACTCAATTAAGGAACAGTAAATGAAAGCAAGCAATGGATGTTCACAATCAACCACTTAGTGAGCAAATAGAAGCAGACATGTCCCTTAAGCACAGATGAACTCACGGGGGATTTATCCAGTGAGTCACTGACAATGCTGTTCATTAGGCAAGTACACATAGGGCACACTGCACTGCTAAAAACCAGCAGGATTTAGAAGAGATAGTGGAAAGAAAATGGAAGTTGCCTTTGCATTGATGTGATGATTTGCTCGTCTCAGTCACTGCTAAGATTCTTAGCAAGAATGGTTTGTTTATTTTACAAAAGATGGCTATTTTTCAGGTGCTTCCAGGCCACTCATCCATGTTTTATTTGAAACACCTGGATATTTAATAAAATCCAGGAGGATAGTTCTATTAGGATGGTGCTGAGCTAAGTAACAGGAATAACAGTAGTAGTGTCAGGGTGTTTGGAGAGAATTAAAACATTGTCTATGCCAGTTTAAAGCCTCTACAAATATGAAAACTGCCCATATCTATAGCAACTGATTTCAATGGAAAATTCAAGTACAAGAATATTCTTTACAATCTCCTTGCGCTAATGGAAAATACAGTAATGTTATCCATAAGCTTCCATTTCCAGGGAATATGTCTCACTTTGTGTATTTTTTTAAGTGCTTGAAAATTCTTACAGTATTGAGCAGAGCATTTGATGAATCCCTTCTCATACATGATACTTTTTGATTTAAAACACAAGATGAGCCCTACAAGACACATTCTTCAAACTAGTCTTTACACTAAGACTAGTTTGGTAAGTTTTGTGATTTTTTTCGGGTTTTTTTAAACATTTCAAACACTGCAACAATGCAGAAAATATATATACCCAAAACTAGAAAACCATTTCCAAAATAAAATGTTGAAAAAAAATTTAGAATCAATTTCACTGAAAAGCCCCAATAAAGTGCAAGCAGCAAATGAGAGGGTTTACATAGTGAAAAGTGAAGTTTAATAAATTTGTACAATCTGTATTGCTGACAATGAGAGACACGCTATAAAAATGTTTTACCTTGACATCATGCCCTCATATAAAAATATATTCTAGTTACCTTGCAGTACAGTTAGATCTTGACAGAATTGAAAAAGAAAAAAACAATGAAATGCCACTTCTTTTCAGCAGTGTCTGAAAGGCAGAAAATATGTAGATTTATGCTAATTAAGTGGATGAACTGGATTAGCTATTTACTAGTACCAGCTAATTACTAGTATACTAATTCCCATTGAAAAAGGTGCATTGCTACTTACTTGCATTGATTCACCACCACTTCTTGAGAAGGCATTCAGGAGGTGCCACATTGCAAACATGGAACTCATTCCTGTGCAAAATGCTCATGCTTTGAGCTCTCATTAAAGCAAAGCTCTCTAATTACTGAACAGAAGTATGCACTACAGCAAGTATTTTTACATCAGAAAATATTTTAGGTTATTAAATCTGCAGGTATTTTTCCTCTCAAAAGCATCTCCTCCTGCTTGCAAGTCATTTAGCTGAAATAAGCAGGTTTTCAGTGCACCACAACTTCAATGACTCCAGTGAATTGAAACACAACTTTATAATATCACCTGTCACCCTATGCAGGAATTTGTTTTTACCTGGAACTTTGTTTCATGAAAAAAATAGAGCAGACTGCAGAAGTCTTCCCAACAGAGGGGACGTTTTCAAATCATTTACTGTCCAGCCAGATTCTTTGGTGTTCAGGAATACCTAGTATAGTATCAGCATGAACAAGCAGCAATTTTTTTTCCTTCATATACTCCTGCTTGTCCCTTAAGGCCCATCAGCAAAGTTTCTGCTAGAGGCAGGTTAATTGAACAAAGAATGAAAATACTTCCTCATCACCCTTTGAGACTGAAGTCTGATCAATAGCATCTGATGTCCCCCTTTCAGTGGGGATTTTCCACACGGCATATGGGCAGGATTTCCACTTACGACTAGCACAGAACTATAACAAATTTACATACTGGCTAGTCATTAAAGTTTCATCTACTGAAATTCAAAATGAGTACTTTTCTATTCAAAAGAGTCTTTACTCTTTATTCTCCAGTTTTTGCTAATACAAAACAAAAGAAAGTTCATTATTGCACATCTATCGCCAAGACTTTCAACTGCTCCAAAATGGTGCAATGTCAGGTGCTTAGTAAAGCTCTGTGGAGACACAAGTCACCTACTAAATGGTAAATAATGTCAGTACCAACTTGGATTTTAGAAGCTTTGCTGTCCTTTTTTGAAAACCTCTCACCGGTTCCCAGTTTCATTAGGACCCCAAATACTCACTATCAAATAACTGATGACACACAATCTAAAGTATGAATACCTTGTGAGAGCAGCAACTCTCCAACAACATGAACTTTAAATAAAAGCAGATTACTAAAATAAAGTCTGTATAGCCTTCTACTATGAAATTATGAAATAATTTGTTTTTACTTATGATTTTTCATTCTTACAAAGAACTGTTGGCGACAATTAGAATTAACTGTTTTCCTGAACAGTAGATATTTTTAGCATTGTAATTAGTGTAACAGTAGACAAAAAAAAATTTTACATATAATGAGTTTAAATAAATTTAAGACACTTTTCTGTAGGATCATCATCAAATGATGCTCTTTTCAATAATTTGTGTAAGCTTCTAAACCACATAAAGGATAATGCACGTTACATTTTATTCACACTATAAAAAAAGCACAATATACAGGCCATATCCTTTAAAGTGCAACACAACAGAACATTTCTGCAACATTCAGGTTCTTCAAAAACCCACAAAAGTAGGTATTTAATAATTAGGAACAAATTCTGTTCGTAGGTGTATTGACACTGAATCTAAACTCTGAATGGTTATCAAGCTTGTCCTTGCTGTAAGTGCCACGCTAAAAGCGATGCTTATGACCATTAAACAGTATTATCTTATCTGCTTCCATATTAGACAGCCTCATGTCTCATGTCCACAATGAAAGCTTTTATCCTTTAGTCAGTGAAGAGCATCTGCAGAGCCCTTTATTGAAAACAGTTCTTTGACTATGCTCAGAAAACCTCTTTAAAGTCCACTTAGCTTCACCATACAGGCTACTGCTTCAGATGTCAAATCTACCACGAAAAATATGGTAAATGGAGCAGAGCAAGCATGTCTCTGAGTTGGCAGCGCATGCTTCACTATGTTTGGCACTATCTACCAAATGTATTGGTAACACACAGTACAAGCACGTACCAATTCGCTTTTCACTTCATAAATATTTTTGGTTGGATGTTTTGCTAGTAACAGTTGGAAAACCTCATTTGTTCCTGAGATGAGCATGACAAAACAAAGTGAGCTCCATCTAAAGCTGCCAACAGGACATTCTTCTGCATTTCCAGCCTTGCTACCTGCCTGCTGAGCCAGATTTACAATCTCAGTCCTCCCCAAGGCGCCACTTCTGAGATTCTTCTTGACGTACATCTGGCCTGATCTGGTTTCTCATTCCACCCAGGACATTGGAGGTGGCCTCTGTTGCAACAATGAAAGGTTTCACCACGGTTGGTGGGATTTGGCGGAGGACTCCTCCTACTGCTCCAGTGACTCCTCTGTTCTCATGCTCACGAGCAGCAGTCTCATAGATGGTTTGGGCTGTGTCCGTAATCCCCTTTAAGAAAATAAAGGGAATCAGTTACACTAAAAAAGAAAAAGCAACCTCTCCTAGTTTTAAGGGAAATTTTAAACTGCTCAGCATTTTTCTTCTTGGTGATTTGTATTTTAACTGTAGTAAAACAATACTGATATAAATACGATTTAGTTCCTTCAATGAGGCATAAAATAACACTCCTATGGACTCAGAGATGTAAGTATTTCATTTCATATGGTGGCATATCTTGTGCATAAAGGCAGAAACTTTGGGGTACTGTAAACTACTGAAAAAATGACAAAATTCTCCGGAAACTCAGCTGACACCTTACTTCATAGACACTACATAAGGTGCAACAAACAAAGTAAAATACGAAATATAATAAAAACAGGTCAGCATTCTAATTTATAATACTCTGTCATAGTAGAGAAAGGTTTCACTTCTTTTAATCCTGCTTTATGCTTAAACTCTACTTCCCTCACAATTAACAGCAACTGCAAAGGTGGTTGAGCAGAAAGGGAAGGGAAGGAAAGGTTGGATGATACAGCACAGGAAATCAAGTTTACATGGCTCAGAATAATTGTAAGCCATCACTCAAGTCCTGCTCACATTCATCTGCCTGACATCTTACGTTTCTCCTTTTTCCATTCCAGATTTCTGTTGGTTTAAGATAATTGATGAAGACAGTCTTGTTCAAAGCTGAAACCTCCTTCTCCATTTGCTCAGCCTAAACTAACATCTGTTATTTTGTAATGCCATTTTAGGAAATATTCTTAACTTTGGTTCCCAACAATTGGTTCTGCACTCACCTCTTTCACAACACTGTAGGCTTTGGCTACCCCCTCCCGCAGGTCGACCGGCTGAGGAGCCAGGCGATGGCGAGGGAACCGTTTGATCTTTTTTGCTTCAATGAAGGTAGGCCCTGGTGATACCATGTCATAAGCAGTTTCTGCAGCTGCCTGCACATCAGGAGCAAATGCAAAACACGTGTTATAGCACCTGATCACGAATTTTAACTACTAATATGGTGATGTCACTGAAATAAAAGAATTCTTATTCCATAAATAATATTCATTTGCATCAGATTACAGTTTTGTATAAGAACTTCTGGAATGTGCAGCTCTAACTATACATTAATTCCATAATGAAGGAATGAATGTTGTAGGTTTGGGTGGGGTTTTCTCTCCTCCTAATTGTTATCTCTTCAAAGGCATCCTCTAAACTGCATAAAATGCTCAAGATAGAAACTGAACATTTGATCAACGATTTATAAACGCACAAGCACACATATAATCCCACTTGTGATTAACAGCACTGGTTTTCTGACTATATATGTCTAAGCTAAGGTATATATATTATTTTTGCAAGATTAGGTGGTAAAAGTATATTTTCACTGTATTTTTTATATTAAGAAACATAAATTTATTAACACTTTAATCCAAGATTCCCTTAGTGTTAAATGCAGGAAGATTTACAGACATTGTGTAGATCTACAGAAATAGTATTAGTTTGGGTTTTTGAGGGGGTTTTTTGGCTGGTTTTGTGGGCTTGTTTTTTTAAAAATAAGCACAGAGAAGCTGACGTTTTATAAAAAGGTAAGAATCTACTACTGGATAACACACATGCAACAAAGAACTCATCTTTCTCAGTATCAGTGATTTTTTTAGAGAAGCTGAACATTTTCATATTAAACTGCACATTGCAATGCATTAAAGACATTAAGAAACAAGCAACAGCTTCCATGTTCAGCAGTATTTTAACAGAGTTTTCTAACCATTGCATTTGATACCATAGTGCTCACCTCACAGACTGCTGCAAACTTTGTCCAGTCTCTGCTTTCCTATTTATACAGCTGCCTTTTCTTTTTAATAGATGCTCCCTAGCTTAAATCTATAGCATTTAGACATTAGCTTAATACAGAGCACTTACAAGACACACTTTTCATTTCATTTTACACCTAACTTCTGGAGTAATACACTCTACCTGTATAGTCTGAACCATTCTGTTTGTCAGCTCCAGTGCTGCCATGGCAGTGGAAGTACCAAAAGAAGCTGCTCCTCTTTGAAAGCCTCTGACAATACAACCGTCCTTGCGGTACTGCTCTATTGGCAGCCACACCAGGTCTTTCAGACCTTGCACTGAAAATGAAGACACAACACCCAAGTCAGACAGTTCTCTTACGTATGCAGAATGCCTTGAAAGGAAGTGAAAACAAAGAGTCAACATGGTTTGTGTTGGTTTTTTGAGAGGGGAGAGGTGTTCTCTGGTTTTTAAAGAAACAAACACATTCATAGGTAGCTGAACAAAAGTAAGAATTAACTTACCTAACTGCACAAGCGAATGCATAGGCCCTACTCCTCCCAAAATTCCTGGTAGCTGGTTTTTCTTTATATCATTAAGCCATTCACTGATGGCATAGGAGAATAATTTATCCACACCTAATAAACTAAAGTAAATACAAGGATTAATTTTTTTAATTAAACAATTCCTAATAAGATAAATGCATTCATTATTCACTGATATAAAAGATGTCATTTAAACAAAAGGAAAGCTTCATCAAATGTCTTTTGTTGCTGTTGGCTAAGCCAAGTATTTAAATTGTACGTGCTTCATAAAACAAACTCAAAACTGCATAATCACATCCAGTTCCATAGGAAGTGAACATGAAACTAAAATGAAAGTTTATCATCAAGAATAGCACATATATTAAATTCTGTTCTGAGTCAGACGTTCTTGAATTATATACATTTGAAAAAAACCTAGAATCAAAAAGTATTCTGGATTTTAGAAGGGCATCTTAAGAGGAAATTTGCTTTACATTTGCAAATTTGCAATAGCAGTGTTGATCTACATTTTGAGAAACTTACCCATGTCTATAGCAAAGCCTCTTCAGCTTTAATTCTGAGCAGTTCAACTGAGCAAGCCCAATAAGAATCCCAGCTAATGTTCCCTGTAAGTGAAATATTTTGTTATCACATACATTTACTCAACCCATACAACCTGTGAGAAATAATTCCATCATCTCAACTCTTACTTACAAGTATTCTGTCTAAATATTCTCTCCCAGTCTCCCAAATGTGACTCGTCACAGTGCTATGAATCATGTTACATGGAAACTTGCAAAAAAGGAAACTTGGCTTAACCTGCTACTCAAAGAAAAATACTGGGATACAGGAGGGCTTCTTCAGAAATAATAAACTATAATAAATTATGCAAACATAGTTCTGGCTTTAGTGTATTCCAGGCATTCTAAAGCTACCATATTTCATGTTTCATTTCTGATATCTCGGCAAATTCAAGAGGCTCCTGCTTTCCATATTTTCTTACTGATTTGCCATGATAAAGTACAAGTCTTGTGTGCAAACAGCATTTTTTCATGTCGGATTCTAAACTCAGTGTGATAAAGAATGCACATTTTAACATGAACCGTGGGCATTTTTTTCATCTGTAACAAATTCTGCCATTGCCACTGAGGCCTATATATTACTAGACTGCAAGGAAAGGAAACAAGGACAATAAACAACAATATTTTGTTCTGGCATCAATGAGGAAAAAATAAAATAAAAATGCACAATTATGGCATCAGGCAGCGATATCATACTTTGAGGGGCACTGCAGCTCTACACTATGATTTCAAGCCAACCATGGAGCTCACAAATGTGACATTCAAGTTCTATCCTGGATTAATCATATTGGGGTATCCACCCCTAGTTTTCCAATTAGGAGTGAAACGAGGTTAAGCTTTACTAAAACTAAGGCGGGGGGGAAGTGTTTTATATTTGTCACAATGGCATCGTTAATGAGTAGGGAGCATAAAAATATACCCCCATTCATGAGGAGCAGGGAGGGGAGAGCAAAACAAACAGCATCAAGATCTTGTTCTATAGTATCAGCATTATACACAAACCTGATCCATTGAGACATGCTTGCCATGGTAATCAAGCCGTATTGGAACTTCTGATGTAAAGCGAAATTCTCTGGGACATAGAAAGGAAATATTATAGTGAGAAACATGAAAAGGAAATGAAATTATCCTTCTGAAAAGAAACTCATGGTTTCCCACTCTGCTGGAATAGGATATCATACCCTTTTCTGTAAAACATAAATCTTTCTGTTACGGTGTTAGTACTTCAGAATAAATGTACAAAATACAATGGCAAATTCAGCTTTTCTTGGTTTATTTACATCTATTTCAGGTCAGCATTTGTAATAAATTTTAAAGTCTTGCAAATGTGTTACTAATCCTCCAAGTGAAAATGTTAAAAAAAAACCCCAAAACCAAGCAAACACACAAAATGATGATACTGTGGGCAATATTTGCTTTCTACAAGCAGCCAATAAACAAAAAAATGCACCTTGCCTGAAGGACTGGAATAATTTATTACCACACTTTCTTAAAATTTTTTGTAACAAAAGTTTACCTGAAAAATACTGGCTGATCACTGTACGATGTTGTTTCTTGTGAGAACTGATCATCCTGTCCATTAACCACATCCATGGAATCAATGCTGCCATTCTCATTTGCTTGCTTGTGTGATGCAAAAGAAATGACTGGACTTGGTTCCTTAAGGCTGCTGACGTGCCTGGGCAAACTACACGTAACTTCAGCACCAGGAGACTTTTTGACTAAGAAAAGAAGTTACACACAGTAAAGTGATTCATATTTTTCACAGTGATTACACAGAGATTGTATTACACAATTACTGCATCCTTAGTAAGTTCTAATGCTTATTAGTAGGAATTAGCAGGGTAATATTTAGATTCTCTCCGTTTTTGATAGAAGTTATTACATGCAGCTGAAGTTGAGGTTAGTGCATCAGCATAAATAATGTATCTGGTTCTAATGGCAGTACTGTGAGTGCTTCATCACCTATGCATTTCAGCATGACACCCCAACAGGAATAGGTAAAGAAAGTATAGCTGCTAAGAAATATCCAAATATACTTAATAGTGGAAATGTGCTTTTCAATATATACTGCTTTTGCATAAGATAATGTAATTGATAAGAAGTACTGCTTCAATAATAGCTTGAAGTTGTCTAATACAGAATTCAATTTTATAAATAAGCAGGACAATGTATTAGTTTTATCTAATAATAACGCCCAATAGCATATGCAGCCCTCAATTTTTCCAGAAGCTCTTATTAAATATGCTCCAATTTTGGTTCAACCTCCTTTTAGAAAATTAAGATTGTGGCTGTCAAAGACCTTTGTTCATATTTCTAAAATAAAAAGCTTAAATACCAAAGGCTTTTGAGTTCTAAAAAAAAAATCAGTCATTAACGTTAGTGCTCAAACCCCAACACAAGTTTTTATACACACAAGATTCACATGTGAATTTATAGACATGTACCCAAATTAAAGGACAAAGAAGCAGCACTTTTATGTTAGATTTTTTTAGAAATATACCTTCAGGATCTGGAGTAACTAAGAGTTCTACTTCTGTAGAAAGGCTAGTGAAAAAGTCCTTCAGGAAAAACAAGGCATCCTAATAGCAAAAAGTAAAATAGAATCAAGTTAAAATAAATACAAAGACCTAATTCTCTAAAAACATTATCTACAATTCCAGATCTATTTCTATGCAGATATGAAAAAAAACTTTCTTTTTTCTTTTTGATCCTTTAACATATGTATAAACCACAAAGAAATCTAGGACAGAAACCAGAAGACCCTCTTAGCCTCTGCACCCTGTTCCATATAACAGGATTTAATGATCTATCTAGCTTGGTCTTAAAAATTCAGGGTTATTTTCATAATTTCTACTCTCATTTTTGAGACTGTTCCAGTACTGAGTTCCAGAACTCAGTTATAAACTTTTCTCTGATTTGCAGTAGAAGGTATTTAAATATAGTTTATATTCCTCTCTAGGACTGTGAAAGTCAATCAAATCATTACAAATCAGGGTTCCTCTCTGCTTCATTAAAAGTCATTCATATCTATGGTATTCATGTCTTAATAATGCCATAAAGCTATTACATCCCAGCTTTCTTTTCAGACAGATGCATTACACTGGTGCTTTATTCATCTTATCATTGATGACAACCGGACTTTCTTTTCCATTTCAACTTCCAGCTGATAAAACTAACAGCTTAAGCAGTAATAACAAGTATTTCTAATAACTGCATGCTGCCCTATGCTTCCAAAAAAGCTGTGGTTAATTTCATAGAAGTTGTAAAGGTGAATTTTGTTTATGGTACAAAACATAAAAGACTCAAAAAGTAACCAAGAAGGAACATATTTCCTCCCTAGATGGCAGCATTTCCAGGCCATTTTTTCCTAGACAAAATTACTGCACACTAGACAGAGCTCAGTTTTGCTAAGAGTGAAATGAAAACCTGGTCTCTAATGTGTGTTGAAAGAAAGAAAAGGTATGGAAGTCCTAATTATGCTCCTAAAAAATCCAAACCCCACATAGCTCTCTGAAGATGACAAATTAAAGAAGAAATGCTTCTAACTGCACTTCACATTTCCCAGCACAAACATATAGAGCTCTTACTGCTTTAGAAAAACCCCAGTGTTTCTTGAATATATCAAAAATACCTTGCACAAAGCCCTGCTAAAGAAAGTAAACAATTTCTGCTTTTCCTGCCACTGCAGTTGCTAGCAAGACAAAGACTTCAGGTTACAGAAGCATTTCTCAAGTGTCAAGTGCCCTTGACCAACATGTTGTGAGCCACTTTAGGATTAATGATTAATCTTATTAAATTAAAAACAATGAAGTCACTTTATGAACAAACAAAACCAGATCATTCAAGAGTAAGTAGTTATTTTTAAAAGCTGTGACTCCAAGCCCTTTGAGATTATCAGAAGTTCCAGGAGGAAAACTGACTGAGAAAATAGTTTTGTCTAAGATATTCTTAGTTTTTAAATTAAAAAAAAAAAATTGTCTTTGTAATAGCTGGAGCAGAAAGCAAGTTCTAGCATGGATATAAATGAAACAACAGAGATCCAAAGATTAAATAAAAAAGGTATCACACCAAGAAAATGTAAAATGTAAAAGATGCACGATGGCTAAAAGTATCTGGTTAAAAGAAACCCCAGGTATCATTCAATAAAGAAAAAATTATTTTATTTTTTGCCCTGGCACAACCGACCTGGTCAATATTGAGGCGAAGTGGCATTAGTGAAACACGTAAACAACATTCCTGTGGGGATCTGCCAGACTCTGGACGGACATGTAAAGCTTTCACTGTTAACTGAAAAAAACCAACAAGACAAATAAAACCACTAACATTCACAATTATTAAATCTCAGAACACCAGCTAGGAAAAACATTTACTGCTAAATCTCTGTACTAGTATGATTCCACTTAGCAATTACAGTATTGAATGAAAACTTACTCTGAATGTTATAAAAAAATAAAATTAAAAGAAACCCCCCAAAAAATTACTAAATCCCTAAATCCTTTATAGAACCAGTAAGACTGCTGTTTACCATAAAAATACAAATCTGCATGTGAAATTGTGAAAGGTACCAAAGTAGTCCTGCACATCTGTTTTTTTTAACTAACAATCTCACACCCATTAATGCCTGACATGCTGACAATCAAACTGACTTTTGAATTAGCCTTAATATCCACAAAGAGTCAAGCAAATAACTATCAACAAATTACATTACTTCAACGTTGCACGAGCTCATGTCTCTGCTTCTGCAAGATCAGAAGTGCACATGGCCCCCACAATGATAATTCTACCACTATAATTGTAAGAAATTAACATTTCATAGCTATACCATGTTTGAATGTGCTTTTCTGGGCATCTCCTTACTGCAGTAGAGATAGAGAAATTTATTCATTTGTGATGTAGCTAAGCGATCTCTGATCTCCAGGTCTTGAACAATAAAAACTTGTCGTGACACTGGCTGCTCCAACAGACAAGATTCACCTTCTGCACCACCTGGAGGATACACCTCATGTTGGAATTTCACCTTTTAAAATGAAAGAAAACCAGCACAATCAGCTTCATTGATAAACACCATTTAACAGCAGAATAGTTCTTTAAAAAAATAAACAAAAATCAGGGAAGTATACCACATATAAGAACTTTTTAAACTGTCTACTATTTTAAATTTACAGAAATACTATTAAGATTTCTGAACACTATTCAGGTTTTTACTTATCTAGCAGTAGAAATCTTCCAATTTCTAGTTCCAAAATTGTTTGTATTTTAGCATGCAAATTCAAGCCAAAATAAAGAATACTGACTCTTTGATAAGGAAATTTTACTGACGTACGATAAGGAATCAATTTCACTTTCTTTAACATTGACTCAGCTTTTTCCTCTCAATCCTGACATCTTTCTTACTTTATGGTGAAGCCTGTACCAGACAACCTTGCAGTTCTTGAATCTGCAGCCTTTAATACTTAAAAAAATGTTTCTTCCCTACCAACTGACTTCTCAAGTGACTCCACATAAATCTCATTCAGCATTTTTCTTCAATTCCAAGTTATGTTCGTTTGGCCACCCCTTGATGTAGCTCTCATTTCCAGCTGTGGTGACCCACAGGCCATCATCCCCTGCTCCGCAGAGCCCGCGCATCCCGGCCGGCGGTGAACGCTGCTGGGCACGCACAGAGAGCGGCAGCGGCCCCTGCCGGCCCCGCGCTGAGCCCCAAGGCAACACCGTCTGTGGCACCTTTTATTCTCCTTCATTCCTTTAGACATTACTGCTCAGCCGTGTACCAAGTTAGGGATCCAAGTAGGGGAAAAAACCTTTATACTGCTTCAGTGCTAACACCAACTCTCATTAAATGTCTGCAAATTGAGAGACAGCTATCATTCTACATATGAAGTTTTCCAGGTGGAATATTAAATGCTTCCCTTTCTCCTTTTGTTTATTGCAATGTCATGTTTTTTCTAGAAAATGCTACCCTAAGCATCACATATTTCTGGCAAGCTTGAGGTGTTAATGGGATGAATTTTAAGTTTCAGAAATGCACACAGACTATAAAAAAGGCCTTTATTTTTATCTAATGCCTTTCATATTTATGGAAACATTTGAAAACATCTTATTTTAAAAAGATTCTGTTATTGATCCATTTAACATGAAATATGTTTAACTCCTTGCCAATATTATTCACAGCACCAGAAAAAATCATTTAGTTCCTACGTTAGAGCTAACCACAGCCTAAAAACAACTAAGATACTTATGCCTGAAGGGTGGTAAATATGTTAGGGGAAACACAGAAACAATACTCTGATACAACTAGATGTTATTTCATACCCAATTATCAAACTGATACACTGAATATTCTCAAAATATCTATGTCTTGCTTATTTTGTTGGAACACCTAATTTCATATCAGGGATACCTATTCAGAATGGAACTAAAGAGAGGAATACAGAACAGCAGTTGTAAAACTTGGTTATAATAAACAAAAGCTTTTAAGAATATTGTGATGGATATCCTCCATCTTTAGAAACAAGCTTATTCAGAAAAAAATACTGTGCTAAAACTAACAGTTTTTGTTGAACAAATTCTACATTCATCACCAAAGTGATTGCTTAGATGTAGATATTGTTGAAAGAAATAGTACTGAACTCTAATGGAAAGGTGTTATCAAAGGAGTATAGCATGTAAAGATATCCACAGAGAGAGTCACGGCTGAGGCTGTTTCTGTTACTCACCTTGCTTAATTGTATTTCCATTAGGAAGTCTGGGTTTCTTCCTCTTCCTCCACACGCTGTATTCCGTCCATGCCTTGTTGGTGTATGAGAAGGAGAACAATGGGGACTTCTGAGGAAATTAAGAGGAAAAATACTTTTGCAGATTAAAGTTATCTCACTGTTAATCTACAACTAAATGCACCAGATGTAACTTCTTACTCTTTTAATTACATTCAAAAAAACCATTGAAATCACATTACTGTTAACTAATTAATTTCTTTTTGTTCAAGTAAAACACATCTAAGCAGAATGCCAGGTGTATGCATCCCACCAAATTAACATTCATAAAACATTTCCTTAGTTTCGGCTGTAATAATTTTATTCTCTAGCTCACATGACATCCTGTACATCTTACACTTATGCTCCTTAAGTCCTGATCTCTTTAGAAAATTTGACTATCAATATTACTTAAAATGAAATCCATCCCTCCACCCCGCTCCAAAAATCAGCAAAATCAAACCCAGCTTGTCCAGGTTAAGATACAGGAAAAATACACTCTGATGTGTGGAGTTGAACTGAGTGAGAATCTAGATGATCTTTAAGATCCCTTCCAACCCAAATCATTCTATGATTGATTCCCTGTGAGAAGGGAGCCAAGAAGCAAGCAAGGGAGACTTGAGATTGAATAATAAGATTACTCCAAATCAAAAGAAAATAAATAATTTCTAAATTTTCTAACCACATAATTAGATCAAACACTTACATGAAACTTTTAGCTGGAGAAGTTGGTGGTGCAGTCCCAAAATCCCTTCCACCATAAAGATGCCAAATAAGAGATATTTCCTTTACAACATAGCGTACCAGAGGAACAGGAAAATGAAGTGGAGCTTTGCTTGTATCCGTTTTTTTTATAGGTTGACTGAAATGATTTTCCTTTATGATAATTGCATCATCAACCATTATTTTTATAACTGGCTCTTCCTCTTTTTCCTAATTAAAAAAAAAACCATACAGCATTGAGAAGGTGAGATCATCTTTATTGAGACGTCCAATTCCTTCCTATGAAAAGGAAACTTTTCTGTATTGTCTTCTAAAGCTTATACAACACATGATCAGTTTAGAAATGTTTCTTATAAACTACAGACAAAAGCATGTGAAAAAAGCAGAACCTGTGAAGTAGTTAAAAATAGCAATAAAAAACCCCAAACCAAAACAAAAAAACTTCCCCACCCAAACTATAAACAAAACTAAGTACTAGTTGAAAGCAAGCAGAAAACCACAGAAGAGCCCAGGCCACCCTATTAGCACTTCTGGAAACAAACAAGCTCAACTATAACTGGGAAAATGCAGCTTCTAATCAGCGACCTAAGAACTGCTTCTGTCTATTAAGAAGAATGCCACCAGACAACATGCAGAGGACAGACACTGGTGTAAAGTGACACAAAAATTTATGTCTGAGGTTTGGCAAGATTTTAGATCCTTAGAAAGACTGAAAGTTTAGATTAAGAGAAATGAACAAAAGATTAGAAGACTGTGCAAAGCTACTGTTTTGATAAATGCTGGTTTTTGCTTAACACATTTTTTTCCTAACCATGCCATTATTTTAAGTTGATATGACAATGATTAAACATGACTAAAATGTAGGAAAACTGCCAATGTTTAATGTAACACTCAGATGAGAGAACAATTACATAGTGTTGAGATATAGAAAAATCATATCTATTTGAAAATACTTACTCTCATTCCTAACAGCAACAATCATGAATTCCCTCCAAACAGAAAAGTATCACTAAGCAATCACAGAAATCTATATCTTATTTACCCAGGCTTTACATAAGCTTTTATCTAATTCAGTTTATATACAGATTTTTTTTAGTAATTTTCAAAGGATCTTACAGCAACAGCAACTTTAGGTGCAAAAAGAATGCAGAAATCATCACTTTCTGCTGGAACATCTCCCATGGCCTCACTTATCAGGTGATGAGTAAATGAAGCATAAGTGGGACTTGGCTCTTGTGAGACATTTCCACTTTCATCTGGAAACAGGAAGAGATCTGAGCAAGATGGCTCTTGAGTTTGAGATTTGTCATCTAAAACTCCTGGGAGTTGAAGGAGGGTGGAGAAAAAACATGTTTCAGTGGAAAAATCCTTACAAAATATGAAAATTAAGTAAACTCATGTTTGCTACTTCAATTATATCAAGGAAATTTGCTTATTATATCTTGAATCAATTCCTACTATAAATAATATACAATTCTCAAGTTTCTTATTCTGGTAGTAAGACCACAGCATCAAAACCTTTCAGTACCACAGTGACTGCTCACCCTCTACCACAGAAAAAAAAGAGCAGAGATCACGGAAATAGTAACAGAAATCTACGTGCAGTACAAAATCCTTATCAAATTTAAACTTGAATTACACTCTAGTCATGATACAGAAGCCATAATCCTGTGATAAAATCAACTATCTTGTTCTAGCTGCTAATTGAAAAAATTCTTCATAGCTAAAAGTTCTTCCTGTGACTTGAAACTGTACCTTCTTCCTGGACCTCTCTCTCATACAGAAGAGAGGTCTTTATTCCTCCATACTAACTTCTACTCCTACAGAATTTGGGGTCTTGATAGAGTCCCAGAGACAGATTTCTTCCCTGCTGCTTTCAGTACCTCAGTAATGTGTATTTGACTAGAATCTCAAAGTACTTCTGCATTACTATTATTAAAAGCAAGAATCTGTTCCATAGTTTGAAGACTTCAGACATCCTAAGTACCTGCTCCCATTCTTATTGCAGCATCTCTACATACACAAAACTTTCAATTCCACTTTCTTTCCAGAAAAGTTGTACTTTATCAGTAGGGGTATGCCTTCAGGAGATTCTCACCATTAGACTCTTGCTTGATGGCAGAAGCAGTCTGTTGAGTCTCAATTTCTTCCATGGCATCACTCATCAAATCCCGTAAAATCTGCTGCTCTGATTCAGCAAGGCCTGGTCCGTGGGAAGATGGTTGGCTAAAGGTCTCTACCTGTAGGAGAGGAACTATACATAGTTACATCTCAAAAACAACAAATGTCAAAGAAGATTTTCTTAGAACAGCTTGCTTCACAGCTCTTAAACTGTGAGAAAAAAAACCCTTAACTTGTTAAACAGTCAAGTGATCTGAAACACCAAGCTGGATGATTCATAAAGTACGTTAGAACATTATGGTTCAGGGTATTTAGATCTGAGTACCTGGACAGTTTATGTATGTCATGGAATTTTCTTCTTTAGATACGAAAAAACTACAAGAGGTAAACAGAATAATGTTTTGAAATATGTAGTGACCAAAGAAGGAAAAAAAATACTATTTTAACCCTGAAATATATTTTAAATTAGGTACAATTAGATACAATTTGATACAATTTCTTTGCAGAAAATCTCGTATTATTTGTAAATAGAATAGGGATTAAAATTAAAATATATTATTACCAAGAACCAGAAAGTTAAGCTGCTATCATTTTGCCATTCTATACCTTCATTTTTGGCTTGCTAACTCCACGTTTAACCTCTGTCTTAGCAGGTGGATGTAAATCACCATAACTTGCAATATATTGTATGAGATTCATTAGTGCAGCACACGAATCAGAGCAGGTACGAATATGGATTACATCACTGGAACAGTGCAGCTCAAAACGAGGTTTAGTCTAGATAGCAACAATGAAAAAACAAGAACAAACTTCAAATTATCCTGACGCTCCATAAAAATGACATATACACAGTTATTTTTAAATTATTTTACTTAACTAGTCAAAAAATGAGTTAAAAAATACTAGTAAACCGAAAAACCTTCTTTGATTTTAAGTATAATAAAGTAATTTTCAAATCACAATCTCTCATGAAGATTTTACATTTTATTTTGTTTGTGATTAAATACTTACTCTTTCTCCCTCAGAATCAGATTTTACTGTTGTAATGGTTAGTTCCAGCAGTCCCATATCCATAACACGAACATAATCTGAAATATGATAATTTTAAAAATTACTAAGAAAATAGCAAAACCCTATATACGCAGTTATAAACCCATTAAAACCAGCATGAGCTGGAATCAAAGCCTTTTATATCTCTGAATTTCCTTCTTCTATGATGATTACTTTCAGAGTTCAAGTTTCAGCTACTCAAATGAAGAACTTGAACCTTTTCAGTCCAATGTATCACTCCCACTTCCACCATCTGTGTGCAGTGTAATCTTTTAAGATATTTACCTTCATCCCATCTGTGTGAGTTAGAGAAACCAAGGCACACAGGAGCTGAATGACTAAACATTCTAGTTTTTAGCTGAAGTGAGAGAGAACACATGTTCATACTGTACTAATCTTTCAGTGCCATTAATAACTTATTTGTCCTCTTTTGTTGTTTAAACAAAACAGGCATACCTTTACTGTGTCCCCTACTAGAGATCTCTTACCTAAGCTAAGTACACATTTGTGGGCACAAGGTTTCATTATTTCTCCAACTCCTTTGGTAAATATTGATTCAAGTTCCTCAGTCCTTAAAGGTTCTTATTATTTCAATGAGATCAACGCAGCTGGTATGATTCTTTTCAGAACCTACAACTCTGTGCCATATAGCACCTTTCAAGTTCAACTATTTATAATATATATCTCATGAGATCTCTTTTCTATGAAAATTTCCTTCTGTGAAACTCCAGATTTTTAAACATATGCTTTTTCAAATACCCATTAGTAAATTGTAACAAGAGGAATTTCAAGGTGCTCTTCTCTGACATACTTCTGGATTCACAAATCCAAACCAGAGCACTCAGACTTTTAGCAACATTACACTATTCTCTCATACTCTACTTGCTGCTTCTCAGTCTTCTTCTTAAATAACCTTTATGCATACTGAATATGCCTGTAATTTTGGTTTTTTAGGCTCTGCAATTGATTAGTCACATCTAAACCATCCTTACCTCTATGGAGGTTCACCATGACAGTGTTGCATTTGTCAGACAAATGCAAAGCAGCTTCATCTAAAATTATCCTAAGAGATAAAAATAAGATGAAATAAAAATGCTTAAAGAAATGCTGGGCAATTAGTAAGTCAAAAGAAATTAGTATATAAAAAATATTTTAAAACACAAATATACCAAGCATACCTTAAATTCAAACTCCTCACTTTAACCTTTCATAATTTTCATATCTATTTACAATTAACTACTGCAAGATATTTTCCCCATTGCTAATTATATATTTTTTACATTTCAGTTTATATATTTGATTCTTCCTAGAATAAGAAATAATGCCTTAATCCTTAACAGTTATTTGTATTTTTGTCTTTTGTCTCTAAATAAAATTAACAGAACATTTGTTTCAAAGATCACTTAAAAGGTTTTATCAATAAAAATAATCAACTTGGTAGGTATTTCACAACAGAACAGGTAAAACAGAATGAATATTCAACTGAAGTTGCAAGAAAATTATTAGAAGTTACAGATATTTTCATGAGTCATTAAATATTCAATTAATTAAAACACTGTCACCAAGTAACAAATTATAAGAAATCTTAAGGTCTTACTAATTCATAAAATAGACATAACTTCATTTCAGGACATTGCAATCTTATTAAAAATGCAGAATTGCTCATTGTTAAAAAAAGCAATCTAACTAAAAAGTATAAATAAACAAAATTATTTAACCTAATAAAACAGAAGGATTACATGTGAGCAAAGTGTATTTCAAAAGACGGAAACCAGTGTGATCATTTATACAACATGAAAGCTTCTGAGGTCAAAAAAGCAGACAGGCATTACAAGTTTTACAGGAGCTTACATGATTCATAATAATTTAAATCATACCTGAGAGTAGAAGAGGATTTATCTACTGCAACACTACTGGAAATGCTGAAAGTTTCAACAGTAAGGAGAGATCTGACTGGCAAAAACAAGGGCCTAATAACAAATTGGAAAAACAAATTAGTGCTCTGCACTCAAGTTCACTCAAAGCCTTACAGATTACCTAACTCCATCTTCTCAGATCTAGGCAAGTCATATCCTACTTTAAATTACTTCTACTTAAAGGATGTCTGTTAAGTATTTTTTCCAAAAGTGCCTAACTATTATTCATAGTATGCAAACTTGAATATTCCTGAAGAGTAAGTATACAGCTGCAGTGTCAAGTGACACACTTACATTTTACTTACCTGTAATCAAGAGCACAACTCCACAGATGCACATGAAAAGTTGTAATTGTAGCTGGAGGACTATATCCCAGAACAGGCTCATCAGAAATATTCAAAAAATATAAAATCTAAAAATCACAAAAAATATTAATACTTCAATATCTATTAAATTAACAAACAACTACACATCACAAAAGAGCAAAAAAGAAAATCTGTAACAGGTATGACAATAAAATGTTAGATTAGTAGAAGGAAAAGGTGTGAACAGCCTCAGATATTTAAAGATGCTTACTCAATATCTTATTAGAGAGAAGCATGGAATGTAAGCAACACAAAAAACCCCCATAAAAACTGCATAAAAGCTTCAAAGCTATGGAAAAGACCAATCCACATACACTCAAGTGGCTCCTTGTAACAAAGCTTCACAATGCATTTTTAAGACACTGCCCAAATAGGGTCTTATTCATCCCTCTTTGTAGCTGTTATTACAGTGTTTGTATTTTCCTTGCTCTCTCTCTGAAAAGTTAACTTTTAGTTAACTCTGCATTGCTCAAGGTATCTTCAAGTCTTTCTTGAGAGTTGGATATGGGAAATACACTCATAACCATGTGCACATTCATTGTATAAACAGCTTTTTCATGTACTACCACATAAAACTAGCTGCTATCCTCCTCTGTAACATCTGTCATAGTTCCCTCTTAAATACGTTATACTATAGAAGTTCTTAAAATATTCCAGGCCTGGGGTATACCATCACTGCTAGTCTTTTAATTTTTTCTTCTAACTACCTTTGTGGACAATTTTTTTATTTGATCCCTCCCCCTCCAAAAAAGATTGCCTGTGATGCACTTGGAAATGTTACTTGAGAAAAATTTCACAGAGCAAAGAAGCGACATGGTGTAAAGCAGGTTACACAAACCCACAGGATATTATGCTGAGGAGAAAATAAGGGCACAGCAGAGTCCAAAGCCCCAAGTTCAGCTCCACACAGCTATACAGTAACAATGCATGTTAAAATCAGCATATTAAACAGACTGGAGGATGAACAGGAGCAGACTGAGTGTCAAGGGTTGCTGTTTGTAATCCAGTATGGGGCAGGTACATGCAAGGACACTGCTCCTGTGCTAATGGCATGTTTTGCCTTGTGCACACACACAGATCAAGGGGCTCCAGCCCTGTCTGCTGTGCTCTACCTCTGCATCCACACCTATGACTACAACCCTTCTCATTCAGAAGTGTTTGTGTAAACTGCTGCTCACTGCCTCCCCAAAGTCCTCCAGTACTGCTTTTCCAGCAATACAAAACAAGAAAGATACAACTGAGAAATGAGACTTGAGGGATAAAGTGAGCAGAAAGGAAAAATACAGAAATGCTTTCAGAACTACAAATAACACGTTTGTTTTGAGGGTATTTTTAACTTAAGGATTATTTATGTACTTGAATATTATTGCACTGAGATTTTTCATCTGAATTTTAAACAAAATCCAAAGCCCAAAGCCCAACAGAATGAAGTAAACCCTGCCAAGAGCCTCCCTGACATGTTATGGGCAGAAAGTTAGCATGATGGAAGGAACAGTACCAAGTGGATAGACAAGAAATAATTTAAAAGTAAGATTATCATCTGTCAATGGTCTCCAAGAGAAACAGGAAAGAAAGAATAACACTTTCAAGGGCAGAGTATGATAATAAAGCACAGCCTAACATCAAGACTTTCAATCAAGATTTAGTTTGATAGTTAAGGCAATGAGACTGAAATTGAAGATGTAATCAAGAAAACAGCAGCAGCCTGACCTGTTCATGCCAGCTTAAACCTGAAGGCAACACACGGTGCTGAAGGGTGGCTCCTCGCAGTCCAACAGCCACCAGAAATTCCTGCACAACAAAGTTGCATGACTTGGCTTACATGAAACATGTAACTATTTCACATGTAGATTATGAAACTGTGTTACCCTTCTGCACCCAAAAATCTCCTGGTGTCTAGAAAAACTTTGCTTTCCAATACAGAAACCCTGGATAACACAGTATCATCATACTTTCTGCAACAGGACACTGCAGAAATGGCAGTTTTGTGGTGGTGGTAGGGAAGAAGGCTGCCTGCACATTCACTGTAGGATTCAGCAGAAATAGGAGTACCAGCAGTACCAACTTAAAGTAGTTCACATGTGAGACTGAACACCCACAACATTTTGCTGGTCTGCAGAACCTTTCTTTAGATAATTCAACCAACCTGTTTGTCACCACTGTGCCAGCTAAGAGGTCCTCTTTCAGCCACACTAATGAATGCTACTGTCATTTACCAGTCCTATTCCAAATAGGTAAGCAAAGGCTGCCTATTAGATGACACTGCTAGTTAACTGCAGTGTAATTCTATATTTGTTCTTTCCTGTTTTAACAACAGAGAAACTCAACAAAAACAAAAAATGTCAACTATGCAAAAAATGCATTCAGTAAAAAAATAGTATGATCAGCAAAGTGAAGCATTGGAAGAATTAGTAAATTAAGCTGCTGCTTAAATTTTATAATCCACCCAAAGATTCTAAGAGAAAATTGTAGTTTGAAAATTAATGTCTGAGAACTAAATGGCTTCTTCATCTGTAACCCTTCTAACTCCATGTCTAGATACTTCCATAGAACTGAGATAACTCAACTTATAAAAGTACAAATAACACAAACCTTTGTATTGCTCTCTATTTTATCTGATTGGATTTTGACTGCAACAGTCAGCATACTGGGACTATCCATTCCTACACCATCTGAAGTAGTCCTACTAAGACCATCCTCTTCAGAAAAACAAATAGTAGGCTCTAACCAATGGGGACGTATTGTGCTGGGCAGTCGTACTTCAGAGGAAGGGACAACTCCATCTACCAAACCTGCAAAGAGATTTTGGGATGAATTACCAAAGCTGTTACTGATGAAGTGTGAAGGAAAATCCTTTTTATGCTTAATGCCTACAGAATTACTTTAATTATCAAAGTTAGTCATGCTCAACAAAGAACTGTGAAGGGAAGGTTATGGGTGATCCAATATTTAAAACCACAGCTCTAGCTATTATCTTCAATGTGTCTATTAGGGATTGAGTTTTTCATTTGCCCAACAAAATAGAGATGTTGAAATAAAGGACAGAAATCTCCTACAGGTTACATGGAGAATATGTGTCTCCTCTTCATCTTATGAGATAGTGAGACAATAACTAAGCCTTGCACTGAAACATGACCACCACTGATTCACAGGCATCTGAAAGGGAAACCTTGAAAGGTTTAACTACATGGGGGTTACCAGACATAGACAAACTACACAGCCAAAATTCTTCACCTGTGGATGACAACTAGCTACTGAGGAAAAACACAGCAGCCACTGGTAACCTGCAGTTTTTTTCAATTAAACAACCAATAACATGTAGGAAGAGTGCATTTTCATAGTAAAGAATGGGCTGTACAGCTAATTTGCCAAAGGATCACAGTATCTCTGAACACCAGCAGTTGTCTAGAAAGTTGGAGCTAAACTTTAACTAAATACAGTTATAATGAAGTTGTAATACTGTAGCATTTAGAAACATTAGCCATAAATTATATTCATTGTGCCAAATGACACACTAGGAGACTAAAGAGAAAAAAATACAGCATTTTCCCTAAAAAGCTTCAAGCTTAGGTGATTTCAAATTTAGCCCCAAAGCCACCTCAATCCCATACCTACCTTGATGATATAAATTGAGGCTGCTAGAATGGAGACAAACATAGTGTCTGTCCTCAAAACCTTCATATTTAGTCACACTGAAAAGGGAACCACCGTTAAACTCAAACCAAAATTCACCATATTTTCCTTCCAGTGTATTTCCATCATCCTGCTGAAGGAAGAGAAATGATAAAATTATTGTTGCTGACAGTTTGCTGCATTTAGGCAGTCTAACACAACTATCACACAACTATTGCTATCAATACATGTTTTCTGGCTTTCATTTCAGTTATTCTCACATGAAACAAAGTACACAGAATTTGCAAAATACTGTGTTGCATTACTGCCTAGTTATAGTAGTATAAAGATTACAGAATTACTGTTAAAAGCACCTCCTTCCAGATAGGTACATACAGCATGAAGGGGCCACCCATGGTCAAAACAACAAAAAACTTGTTCCAGCCCCAGTGCCTTACCTTTACATCTGTGAATATTGACACTAATCCATGTGTCACATTTAGCAGAACAGACAGAAAGCTCTGTGAGTTCTTATTTTGTGAGTCAAGCTTTTTCCTTCTGCGTGACCGATAGTTTGGATCGACAGTGGAATAATACTGTAGTGTTTCTTCCTCGGATCCACTTTCATCATCTAATAGATAAAATGAAGTACAACTCATTCTCTTGCTAGTACACATATTATGCCAATAGCTCACTCTTTCTCCATTGGTAATGCAATTCAATTTCACACTTATTTTACCCAATTAAACAGTAATCTACTTTTTTTTTCCCTTGGTTTATGTTTTCCCATAAGTTTACAAAATCTTTCCACTAACATCTTAATCACTTCAGCCAATTACACTTCTAAAGCACTATAGTTCTAGATAATTTATTAAGTGTATTACCATAATGAACTGCAGATTTAAATTGACTGAAGCTATCTTTACTGAAAGTGTTGATGAGTTGGCTGGCCACAGATAGTCCAACACCATAAGAAAGGTTTTCAAATGTTTCTACAGGAGATGGAGCTGTGGGTTCCCACAACAATAAATCATTGCTGATCCTAGGAAGAAATACACTATCATTACACAAAATATATGACTATATTCCTTCCCATTTTATATTAAGTCAGTCAAGAATAATTCCTTTGCAGACTTTATATAACAGATTCCAGACTCCATAAACAGAGAAAATAAAGTTCACGAGCACAAAACAATAATATATTCATGAGTAAAAGCAATAAAAAAATGAAATGGAAGTAACTTCTTTTCTGTAATTATGGTATGCACATATCAAAGTCTAACATGTGATAGTGACACAAAAGACTCTGTAAGTGGGTATATATTTGCTCAGTAGGTGGGAGTGGGAGTTGAGAAACCCTTATTTTGATCACATCAATTTTCAACTAAGCTGCAGGAAACAGTAATTCTTTTGATTTCAAGTGAGTGTGTCTGTCAGGGTAAAGACATTCAGTACAGAAGTATTCCAACAAAATATTCAATGGAAGGTTCTGCTTTGTCACTTTGGAAGTGAAAATACTGGAAGTAATGTCTACCAGAGACTAAAATAGATCACAATCTCTCTTGCATATTTGCACAGCACAGTAACAATCTAGTAGTATTTTGCTGGTTTTCAGACAGCAAACTAACAGAAATAAATGAACACCCATCCATAAATTTGGCTTGCTTTCTCTACATTTTCATAAACCTTTGTGAGCCTTACAAAACAGGATTAGATTTTTTTTTTCTGACAGCCTTGCAAGCTCCAGATTTTTAGATGGGAAGAGTAAAATTGAATGCAAGTTTCTGAAGTATAATAATCTGTTTAAAGAAGAAATCAGAAAGATTAGAGCAAAATGAAACATTGCACAGAGATCTGAACAAAGTGTACACTGAGAGCCAAAGACTATTTAGCTTCACCCTTTGTTCACAAAATCTGCCAAACACTTTTTAGCAGTCAGCTGCCATAGCACTGATCAGGTGCATGACACAGTGGTGTCATGTTAACTTGGAAAAATATTTATATAGCACTTTGTGTTTTTCAATAAGCTATACAAATGAGTTCCTGCTATACCTGCTTAGACAATTGCTTTTATCAAAAGTGACACAGAACTGAGAGTACAGGTCATGATAACCAAGCAAAACAGTTATACTTGCCTGTTGTACAGTTTTTCATAAAAGCTTTTGTTTGGTAGTGTTAAGTGAATGTTTGGTAATGTGAGTTCCAGTACATAATGAGAATTGCTAATTGTTTTATCCTGAAACTCAGTCATTTCAACTATATCTCCTGGCATCACCATCTGAAAGAAAAAAGAAAAAAATTCTTAAGTAAAAAAAAAAAAAACACAACCAAAAAAACCCAAAACAAAACCAAAAGTGGAAGCCAGAAGTTGAATATCATCTCACTACATTACATGCATTTTGTCTATCATAAGCACAAAGCAGTAACAAAATATTACAGTACCTCTTCATTTTCAAACATGACCCTACGAGAAGAAAATGGAGAAGGCTCTGGTCTCCTAATATCACAGACATCCTTCAAAGAATGAGACCCTCCTTCTTCTTCTTCTTGAAAGTTATTATCACCTTCTTCCTCCTCAGCTGCTATCCTTTCCAGAATAGAGTGCACAGCCAGAGGGTTTATTTTCAATACAATCCTGACGTTGGAGAAGTTAAGCAGAATAAACCATTAGAGATGCTTAAAATGTTTATATTTATGCTCTGTCACATGTCCACTAGTTCTACTGGCTTGCCTTTAAATACACATAGACTAAATAACTCAAAATTCCAGGGACTTTTTTATTAGATAATAACATATTTTATTACCCAAAACAATATTACTAAGAAAAAAACTAACTTATACACACAAAGGAACGTGGTACCATCAGGTAAAAGAAAATGTTAAGTGTCTGCTTTTTTCAACTCCATTAGGTGATCATATAGGTGACCTAAGAAAAATCTAGCACTCTCTCAAAATAAAACCTGTTTCACTAGACCATTAACAGCTATAAAAATGTTCTACTGCATGGTGTAGCTTCTTACATGTAAACACTGTTATAGAAAATTTTATTTGTGCCATTATAAAAGAAAAAATGTCCACAGAAACTTACTGTCAGAAAGCCACTGAATTTTGTGGCAAACAATGTACACAGCAAATTCTGTAGCAAATCTAAAATTGCCTCTTTAAACATCTTACTACATGCTTCAGCTGCCAGGTCCTTCTCTTCAGTAAGTCTGAAGAACTGTATTGCCTTGCATGTGATATAAGCTGCAATAATTCAGTCACAATATAATTATTCTTACTATACTTATGGCTTATATTATTTTGAGGCAAAATTCAACTAGGATGAGTGGTTTGGTATTCAGTCATGAATGCAGAGAAAAGGTAAAGTAAAAAAAAATGGGAAAAAGTTTCAAGTCTCTAATCATTTACCTAACTTTCAGTGAAATTTACTCAAGTCCATGCAGAAGTCATACATTAAAAACCATATTGCATTATTAGAAATGTTGAAGTTACAGGGTTTTTTATAAATTCTTGGAGTCTTTTTAATAGTTACATACTCTTTCTTTGCAAATTATTTTCAATCATCTACCACACAGGCATTCTGGATTAAAATTAGAAAAACAACAGTGCTTCATAAAAATGTAATGAATCCACATTAAAAACATGAAAATTTATTTTACCGAGGCCAGTCAAAATTGTCTGATGATGATGTTATATCTCCATCTGTGCCACCTGACACCTGAAAAAATTTTACTGGTGTTTCTGCATTATCTTCTTCAAATGAACCTGAATAGAAACGAGATTTTTTAGAAATTAACAGATGAATGACAACTGCTAACTTCAGGTCAGCCACTCCTCAAGTTGGAGTCAAACAAGATTAACTAGCCAATGCTACTTATTAAGCTACTTAGGCAAATTTTGTCACCTCTTCTTCCAAAAAATTAATACTAACTTTTAGAAACAAAAATTATTTCACATTATTTTTAGCTAGCAGTAGTTGGAAAATCAGACACTTCTAATGCATAGATACCAACATTTACATTTATAGCATCACTGTATTTTGTCACAGCCTTGATTAAGTACACAAAATGAGACAGCAGAGAAGATTGCAAATATAAATCAGTCTCATAGATTTATTACTTTGAAAGATACTAGAGGCATGAAATTATTAAAGTTTTTCAATGATAGTTATTTAGGGAATCAATCTTGGCATCACAGCACTTCTAGGGTTGAAAAGGACCTCTGGATGTTATCTAGCCCAACCCCTCTGCCAAGGCAGGGTCATCTAGGGCAGGTTACACAGGAGTGTGTCCAAGGTGGGCCTGGGAGACTCCACAACCTCCCTGGGCACCTGTTCCAGTGCTCAACAACCCTCAATGTATAGAAGCTCTTCCTCATGTTAATGTGAAACTTCTTGTGTTTCAGTTTATGGCCATTGTTCCTTGTCCTGTCTCTGGGCACCACTGAAGAGAGTCTGGCACCATTCTTTTGACACCTGTCTTTGAGATATTCACATACTTATGAGATTTCCCTCTCAGTCTTCTCCAGATTGATCAGGCTCAGCTCCTGCAGCCTCTCATCATATTAAAGATGCTCTAGACCCCTCATTAGCTTTGCAGTCTCCACTGGACCCTCTGCAGGAGCTCCTTGTCTTTCTTTTACTGAGGAGCACCAAACTGGACACACAGCCTCTCCTCATGGTAGCATTGTTTGGACTTTGCTATTTAGTACAGAACACAACATTACAGTAGAGATATCATATCTACTGCAAAATTCAGGTGGAAAGACACTCCCTGGGTTACTCCATATGAGAGAACCTCTCTCTTAACTACACAGTACCTAGAAAAATAAAAAAGGACTTCTGAATATAATATTAACATTCTTACCAGTTAGCTCTTTAAAGGTAAGCTCTAATTTAACTTGTTCTGGAGTCGAACCTCCTATAAATTCAGTTTTAAATTCCATATCTGTAAATTCAAGATGCAGAATCTCCTTCTGAAGTGATTTCTTAAACCATGGTCCTCTTTCCTGATCTGACCGTAGATCAGGTATTGGGAAGCGAACAGAGAGTTTCAATGCTGGGGCAGTGACTTGAACTGAAACTCTACAGTTTGCAGGAGTATGTGAATCATCCAGAAAAACTTCAGCAAATGCTTTATGCTAAAAGAATCAAACAACAAAAAACAAAACACAAACCAGAGTGAATAAAAAACCCTCTGAATTAGAGAAAATAGCATTAAAAGTGACTATGGGGAAAGCTTTTGATGATGTAATATCTGAAAATGAAAAATATTATTTGTATCACAGAAAAAACCACATCAAGACCAACTGCAACTGTTCTTAGGATACTTTTCTATTATAGGTGTCATGAAGATTCTACTCAGAAGTCAAGTTTTTGCAGAGATTAGCAATCTTTAAAAAAAACTGCTATTTTTGCAATTATTTTTCCTCTTAAATTAGATAGTGAAAGCACCAAACAATATTCAGCTGCAGTTAGGAAATACCATGTCTCAGACACTTGTTTAAAAACTGCTGTTGAAAAAGTAGGAATTACTATCATGTGTATTTGTCCCTTCAGGAAGTCAGGGTGTCCAGCTCCTGTCACTTTCATGTCCTTCATACCCTCCCCGCTTTTGCTGATCGTTGAAAGGAATCAAACTTGCAAGACAATTATATTTACAGAAATAATTGATGTCTTACAATTTTAGGAGTCTCTTAAATAGTTTTGAAAGCTGATTTTTCCATAATCAGTAAATGCAGCAATAAAATTACATGAAGAATTTTGGTGCTGTGCAGAAAATCAGTTAAATGCAGGTCATCATTGCTCAAGTATTTTAAGATAAGTCTTTAAGTTTAATGCTATTGTGGTAAGCCAAACCAATGCAAGTAAGCTTCAATTTCTTTCTGCTGGTCCCAGAACAATAGAATGCAATGCAAATGGCCCCCATTCTCTCTGTCACCTACCCCAAAAGTAGGTAATACACCACAGAGACAACTAGGCTGATTGTGACAATTAAAGATTTTAGAAGTGGAATTGTTAGCAACACTTTATATCAGCTGCTGGAGAACATAATGGGACAGATTAGGGATGAGAAGTCAGTCAAGATTACTCTTTTTTGCCCAGTTCTCCTTGCTTCAAGAAGCTGAGAACTTAGGCAGTTTGTGAAGCATCTACCACTGTCTTTTGGTCTGTTTTCAAGCACACAATCACTGAATGCAAAATGAGACTATCAGAAGTTGGAAAAAACCAAACAAACCTCAGTCAACCAACCAACCAACCAACAAAAAATCTCATACTAAAAAAAAGCACCTCAGCCACGACAAATCAATGAGAACTAGCAGTCTCAGGCTTACTATCACCCCGACTTCCTCCTGCAAAAAAACCCAGCAAGTTCATTAATCAATTTCACTTTAAACTTACCAGACTTATGTGCTTATTGTAAGAAGCATACATGTGAGATGCCATCATCTCCACTGTAGTTAGTTTCTGGGGTTGAAGTAAGGAATTTAATCTGTCTACAATACTAATATCCAGCTCACAAAACACTGGACTTAACTTTATTTGTAACTCTGCTTTCTGTGGAACAGAGCTGAGTCTCCCTTGACTACCCTGAAAAGAAAGAGGAAAAAGCACTAAAATCTTCAACACAATACAGTGAAACAAATTATAATAAGTAGGAGTTAAGAACTCTCTGTTTAACAGTCAATTTTCTGTTCAAATAAACCAAATTAGACAAAGGTTATTGTACAGAAACTTAGTCATTTTAATCTCCCACCTTACCTGAGGTCCTCTATTATCTAAATGCTTATAATGCAGCTGAAGGCATGGCATAGAATGAGAATCATTTCTTTCTTCAGAATGAAATGTCAACAGCTTCAGGAAAAAAAATTAAAAATGTTTAATAAATAAGGAGTTGCCACAGGAAAATATATTTATGACATTTGACTTAGAGCAGACAGGTAACCACACACTGAAGTCAGTGAACAGAGCCCCAGCTCAACTGTTTACTCAATCCACATATTCAGCTACCTTACTGGATATCTCTGACCACTAAAAGAGCTGGAAGAATAATCACCACCACAAGAAACCTTTGCATTGCTCAACTCCATTGCTTAGAGTAAACGTTTTCCAAAAACTAATACCCAAACCACGTTAAGCATATTTAAGAAGTAACTAACAAAGTTTGGCTACCTGGTGCTGTTCCTGTCAGGTATGACAGAAGTTGGTTCACTATTTGAGCTCAGAATTAAAATGTTAATTTTAACCTTAAAACTGTAACATATTTAAAAAACTAAAAAACATTAAGAAACATTTAAATTACAACCATTTTAAAAAGCTACAATTCTCAGTTATACAATTAACATTTCTTTTTTATGGAACTCCCTTTATTTTTAACATACCTCTGTATAGTGAGGCTGCATGGAATGAGAGTCAGTAGAAAAAAGGCATTCCAGGAATTCCATCTCACCAATGGATAAGTCAGTACTAAAACTTCGTGAGGCAGTCCTTTGTCTTTGCTCATAAGACACTTTGATGCCAGTACCTATAAACCTGGATTATTGAAATTAATAATTATTAAAAGTAGCATAAATCAATAACAGTTATGGAAAGTCAAAACTTAAGTAGGCAAAAAAAGGATCTACAATCATTTTTAAATCATTAAAACATCATAATTTCTCCAAATACATGAAAATATCTAATTGTAACAGATTTAGCAACAAAGACAATGAAGCTCATGTTACATAATCAACAATGGTCAGCATAGAGAAATTTGTAAAGTACATTTTAGGCATCTATCTTGAGGTGCAGTTCATATAAAACTAACATCCTTAGACAATGAATTAGTCAAATGTCTCACAAAGTCTAAATTACATACATAAGGTAAGAAAAGATATATATACCCTTAAATATTTTACTTCATACACTGTACTGGGATGGTAAAAATTTCTGCAAAAAAAAGACTGTTGCCTGACTTTATTATCTTGTTCTCACTTAGACTTTATCCCAACTGATATCGTATTTTGCACTCAGTAAAACCCTAAGCTCCTTAAAGCAGCAATCACTACATTGGAATAACAATAGTTCTGTAAAAGAAGCTATTTCTAAAGATATTTACTTAATTATTCTTGACTCTCTAGGCTTCTGTCATAGAAACTGTACCTAATTTAATTAATCTATTAAAAAGCTAGGTGATTTTAATGTTTATTCTCCTTTCTTTTTCTGTTTCAACTTTTTTTAAAAAAGATGTCTTGAACAACAGATGTCAAAATTCAAGACTATTTTGAAATTAATAAAGAAGACTAATGCAATTCAAATATTAAGTGACACAATTCCTATGGTAATAAACTTACTTTATTCAAATTTACTTAAAATATATTTTTGTTACTTATATTTATTAATAAGCAAAGTTATACCTAAGGTGATCATGAGAACAAGCTTCTGCAAATACTTCTCGGAAGGACAGAAAATCTTCTGTTGAAAACTTAACTGGCTCAATCTTTTCTATTCGGGCAAAGAAATCCCGAGCCATTGGTGTCAATGGGTTAAGGTTCAGTGAACTTTCAGGTGGGGGTAAAGGGTCAATATGAAGTACAGACACTGAGAAAGTTCCAACTGCCAGTCTAAAAAGTAGCTCAGGTCTGGATTCATCCACAGAAACAGATCTGGATGGAATAGCTGAAATACAAAATTAAGTTCACGTAATTTTTCAGCAATAACACATTTATAAAATCATCTTACTTTTGATTTTCATTTCTTTTTACCAAGTTGCTGCATAACAATTCATTTTCATAATTATCGAGGGAAAACTATCAGTTTTGTTGTTACTTACATGTCCTTCTTATGGAAGCCTGGTGAACCATATTGGCTGTTAGTGAGGAACCTCTTGGAGGCTGTAATTCTTGTTTGTTACGATCAAGAAAATCACCCCAAGTTGGCTGCAGCTAAAACAAAAAGATATATATGACCTTAAATTTGCAAAAAGTTGTTAGACATCGGATCAAACATAAATAATAAGGTAAATTACCAAAAAACTCCAACATGCATAAACAATCAACAGTACGCCATTTCATGGAGAATTAGTGCTCAACTTATTAATGCAGGTATGCTTTATTTCAAGATATGCTTTTTAATTCCACAGGTTTTTAAGGCTAAAGTTGCACTCCTCATGAGCATATATTTTTCTAATTCTACAACTACTCTCCATGGTTTTCATTACAGAAAACATTAGGTACACAACAGATTTGGGAAAGATAGTGATAACAATAGTTTTTATGTTGTCTGAGGAAAAAATTAATACTACAATTTCATAAAACATTGCCTGTGTAGTCTATTTTAAAAGAAAACCAGGTAGTACACATGCAGTAATTAAAAAGAAAATAAATCGTGAAGCATCCTCTATAAGCTTCAAGGCATTTGAAAACACACATTTCCTAGTTTAGCCAAACAAATGAGAACAATTCCAATACCATTTCCATAGCAGAAAAGGAATACTATCAGCTCTAAACAATTCAGTTGTTCTAGAATTTTGCAACAGTTCCTGACATTGTAAAGAATGCAGCAATTATGCAACAGTTTCAGGCAGAAGAGTTAATTTCTAAAAGATTCCAAATGCAGTTAATACTATACCACTGTAGTGCTCAGTGGAGATCCTGCTGGTGTAGTTGTGTATGTACTGGTTAAAGACAAGTCTAGATCCATGGTTGGAGGATCTCCAAGAGGTGGAAGTGAGGAAAGGCTGTGGGACATGTCCATTTCAGCCATTGAGAAGAAAACTTCTTCCTCTAGTAGAGAACCACAGATAATTGAGAGTTATTTACTAGTTTTTAAAAAAACCTTTATTTCTAACAGAAATGTATTTTTAAGTCTAGAAATCTAACTGCCTAGACAAAATAACCAGCTAAATACATCATTTACAGAAGTCCCAAGTTTTCTTGACTTGAGACTAGTAGTGTCTATGGAGAGAGATTAAATAAAAATCAAATTACAAAAAACCTCATGAATATCAGAACAGTTAAATACCTAATTTTCATATTCAAGTTGATATAACTTCTATAAATTGATACATTCTCCTTTTGACAAATCAAATTATTTCACATTAAAATAATTAGCAAAAAATTATTCACATAAAATCAGGTAAATACAACTATTATTCTAGATGTAATTTCCTCAACTACACAATTGAAAAGATGTCATGCTGTATGTGTTTTTAGCATGTTTCACATTAACATAAACTGAACAATTTTAAGGAAATACTGATCAAGTTCAGCCTGATACCTAAACTAGTTAATTTTTTACTGAACTTTACCATTAAGAGCATATAATTACTTCAGGTCAAACTTATTTTAATACATAAATTGGTAAGATTAAAAGATGAACAATCAATTTATACAATCTTAACAACAGGTTATTTGCTATTTTGCATCATCTTTTATACTTGCCACGACTAGAAGGCGTTCTGGCACTCTCTGTCTCATAGAAGCTTTGCTCAGATGATGCTCCTGCAGATAAAGACTCTTTCCTCAAATAACGTTTCAGCTCCATCTGAATCCGATACTCGTCCTCCTGCTGCATTGGCCGGTTCTTCCTATCTTTATTTGACAATTCTATCCTGCTCAGACTCTCTGAATTCAAAAAAAGGACAGAAATCCTACTGTAATTTCCTGTATCCCTAATAAAATTCAAAAATTTACCTGAAAATGAATCATTGGTGTATATATTTGCATGTGTAGTTCTATATCAGATGTGTGTACTTGTGCATTTTGCTGGTTTGAAGGTTTTATTTGTTCAGAACAGATTACTCTCTCCTAGCATTTATTAACTTCATATCTGATGAAAACATTTCAAGGCTATATATGCAGTATGATGGCATATAAGATGCATAGATTTCTCTTCTCAGTCAGCTTTAGGGACTAAGGCC
Source organism: Molothrus ater (assembly GCF_012460135.2). Lineage (NCBI taxonomy): Eukaryota > Metazoa > Chordata > Aves > Passeriformes > Icteridae > Molothrus > Molothrus ater. Next base: position 48,630,608 of record NC_050483.2, read on the forward strand.
ACAACCTCTTAAGGGTTTTACTATTAAGGAATGACCAAAGTTTCAGGTTTGAAGATGACCTGAACACATGGGAAACTGTATGTAATACTTTTCCAGTTGTCCAAAAACAATGAGCACATCAAACAAGTAGATCAGTATCAGAAGAATATTAAGCACCCACCCAGGATATGACATATCTTTCAAAAAGATTATTTACCCTAACAAGTGTTGCTACATAAAATAGATGAGGGGAACAAACCAAAACACTCTCATACTTCTACTGCAGTAGCTGAATAGCTGCTTTTAGTTCTTCACAAATACAGACCAACTCAATTACAGTTTGTTCAATATTTTCTGTGCCTGTCACTAAAACAGAATAGAGAACAGAATAGAGAAGCTAAATTCCTCTGTGAAACAGAAGCTGCAAGAACCAGAATTTGTTCAGTCTCCTGGTTTTCTCCACCTAGAATTTCCTCATTTCTTGTATTATTACACAGTTATGTGTCAACCCTTGTTTGCTGGTTTGTTTCATTACTAGATGTACAATTTGCAATTAAAGACAAAAAATTAATCATAGTCCTAACTCACAGCAGCTACAAAGCATTTTACTAATATCAGATAAAAACTCATAATACTGTACCAACACAATTTTTTTTCAACTGAAGAAGCATTTTCATCTTGCAAAAATCTTTTTGTTCCTTGTAATACTTGCCTGGTCCAGCAATAGCTGCTACCATGTCCAATAGAAGATGAACCTGCCTTGGTGACAGAAACAGATGTACAGAATCTATTTGTCCATCTACATCCAACTAAAAAGAAAAGGAAAGAATGCTGTCAAGAACACTGAAGGAATTTTTCTTTACATTACTTGAATCAGTTATTTGGATAATAGATTTTTATGATGGAAAGAATACAGTCATTACACCAGTATCTTCTATAAAACAACTAGAAACATAATTTTGTGTTTCTTCCAACATGTAGCTTGGCAGGATAAATGCAGATGTGTCACTGACTATCAGCTTAAAATAAATACACAATCTCATAACAGAAAAAAATCAGTAATTCCATTAATCTGCTATTTTTTCTTTAATAATTCCCAAAGTAATAAAAAATAAAGTTAGTTTTACTTATTAATTATGAGATATTCAAGTAAGCACCTTTTGAAATAGACCTTAAAACAATAAAGGTCTTCTGTTTTGTAAATTAATACTTTTGAAATCGGCAGCATTTCTCTATTTCACACCAAGGAAATGTTATTTTACTTTTCAAGGACTCTAAATAAATAAACAAGAACAGTTAAAGATTGACTAGAAATTGCTGGACATAAAAAAAATCCTTCTCTACAGCAGTAGAAACTTTATGCTTTCTATAAAATACGGTAGGCTATACAAAACAGGTCAACAGCCAATTTAAAAACTGGAGAGAAGGGGAATATATTACACAGCTTTACTTATATACTCACTAGCATGTCTATTTGTTTTCTGAACACTTAAATTCAGTCTCTCTCTAACATAATTGTCATTTAACAGATTTCAGTGTGTCCTGACTCATCTGACTACCATAAAGAGGTCTTTTTTACACATATTTATTAGGTTAGAACGTAAATAATCACCATGAAAACTACAGCAATTCTATTCCCCTGAAAATATTACACCTTTTTCATATGTACTAGAAAAATAAATTCTACAGAACTACTCATTTAGTTAAACACCAGGAAAGCATGACTAACCTTAGCTCCAGGAAGTACTTCATTTTGTTTTAATGTTAGGCTTAACTCCATTCTACCAATCAGCTTACAGATCTGTACAGGGTCAGAGGGAGTGATTTCTGGCAAGTTTCTTGTTAATTGTGGATGTGGCTCATAAATGATTTTTGGATTCCAGCTAGGTGAAAGCTTTGGTTCAGTTGCCTTAAAAAGTTACAGATAAAGGAGTAAGAATGCATCCCATTTCTTAGGAAAAAATGCAAAACATAAGCATTTCAAATAAGCCCTATCATACAAATAATCACTTTACAAACTATAAATTTGACAAAGGCTTAAAAACATGTACTGATAATTGTGAAAAAAGAAGGCACATAGAATGCAAAGCATTAGGCCTTTGAAGGAAGAGCAAGTTTCCACAGAATAGTGAATTGCAGGGCTCTTGGATTTCTAGTTCTTAAAGTTGTAACCAGATTCCAGTACAATACGTCCTAATTTCTACTCAAATTTCTAATTTCCTCCATTTCTAGAAATGGACTCTACTAAAGTCCATTTCCTTGCCTCTCCTCAAAAGTAACAGGAACTGATTATAAAACTTCCCAAACACAGATTTAAGTACAAGTTCAACTCCTGTATCCTTCAGAATTAATCTAATAGTGTAACAATATATTCTTTCATCAATTTACATCCTTATATAATGTATTTATTTTTACCAGCTGAGTAGCTGAACACACTGGGGAGGACTTTGCTGATGCAGGAAACTCATCCCAGAAGAAAGAGACACCTGAGAGCTGCAGTAATTTGTGAGCAAAAGCTGTGGGCTGGTGAACATTAATTCCAGAGCACTCATCTGCAGTTTCATCACAGTACATAGTTCTGGGAGGCAAAAGAAAGGAAATTAAGACAGTGGGTGCATGAAAATTGTTACTTCTCCTTGTGCCTTTTAACCTTTCAGTTTGTACATGGTCTCTCTCTTCACACTTTTACAGTGCTGTCCACTGTCATGAAATGAAAACCCAATACTCTCTGGGAATTGGTGAAAATCTTAACTTTTCTATGGGACACCACCAGAAATGTGAACATTCCCCAGAGAACACACTAATCTGAAGCTTATTAATGCTTAAAACTAAATATATTTCATTAGTAATCCTTGGTAAGCATCAGTTTTATTTGATGCTGATCTCAATACTTTGCAAGAAAGTATGATTACACTCTCCCATAGGTTGAAAATAATCTACATTAAGAACATGTACAGTATTCATGTTCAAAGTAATTACAGGATTCACATGGGCTCTTTTGAAAGCTCACACAGAACCTAAATTCTTTCAGGATTTTGGGATTTTTTTCAGGACTGTGCCTTTTTTTCTAAAAAGATTTAAAGTGTCTTACTCAAAGGGGTCAGTTCCCTTTCTAATTGTACACATGGCCTGACTGGCCAACAATATACACTGGCTGTTGAATGTCTGAGAAATGTTATTCATTAACTGTAGAAGTTGATGAAAATGTATATTGGGAAAAAAAGAACTCTTCTAATTTGATGGTTAAATAACTTTAGCATAAACATGCTAAGTGAAATCTTAGTGAAGACAATGCTCACTAGCAAGTGTCTAACTATATGCTAAGAATTGTCTGTATGAGTAAAATGGTAAAATGTATTTTACAGGAAATGGCAAGAAGTCCCTTAGGGAAAAAAAAATCCACATATTAAAAAAAAAAATTAAAAAAAAATTACCTTTCAACTCTGATTTCAAGTGCAGTTCCACTTTTAGAGTTTTCTGGCACATGTTCTATTCGTAACACAGTATCCAAAAAGGTAACTTTCACTCTTCTTAGAACTTAAAAGGGAAAACAAAAAAATACAGTGCAGACTGTTAAGTCAACTTACTGGTTACTTTTGTAACCATATTAAATGGTCTTTGATTTTAAGCTCTCAATATTTATTTCAGTGGAAATTATCAATTGAGTTGAATAAGGTAACAAGACTTCAACAGACAATATAAAGTCCTATTAATGACCAGTATGTATATCCATAGCATACAACTGCTCTCTAAGGCTCAGACATTTGAGTAAGTGACAGTTCAATCCAAGTTTTCCTGTAGCTCAGTGTGGATGATCCTCAAGGAAAATAACATCTTCCTTGTGCACCATATATTAACTACTAAGCATTGCTGCAGCAGCATGCTGCCTGGACTGAATAATTCCATCTCCAGATGGGACTTTAAACATTTCCCTTAGCTCAGACACTTCTGCACAAGGTTCTCCACCACATAATGTGATCATATGCCCTTAGTTTTGTGCACTTACAAAAACCATCTCCAACAAAAAACAGTTTCTGAAGTACTTCTATCAACGTGGTGTGATTATGGGGATGCATACAACACAACAGGTCAGCTTTGCACAAACACAGCTGAAGAAACTTTTTCCATTTCTCTTTCAACAATATCACTATTAGCAATTGATAAATTACACAGCCATCTCCAAAACTAAGACATGTCATCAATCCCTCAGGCATAGATTTATCTGGATTAATTCTGCTGAAAACAAACACCAACTTGCCCTGAGACAGAGCTCAATCTGTCCACTGAGGGAAATATACCAATACTTTAGGAAGTAAATGGGGCTTTTTTCCCCCACTTCAAAATCAAGATCACTTGTTCAGCATTCCTCTTTAGATTTTACAAGCAATGCTAACAAGTGAAAATTAGTCATATAAGTTATGGCAGTTGAGATGCCATTTTTCAAAACTGAGACACAACATAAAACAATTAAATCTCAGATGTTAATTCAAATCTCAATAATTGATTCATACCTGTTTCAATAGTTTCTGCAAATTTCTCAAGTCCTTCAAAAGGCTGGGACCCTTCTCCTTGTTCATCTGTCAATTTTTGGCTAAGACACTCTTTTGCAAGCTGCATACTACTGGTCATAAAACTTGACCAATACATAGGCTCAGAACCAGATGCTGTGAAGTAAAATAAGTCTTAATAAATTAAACGTGGACTTCATGAAACTATAAAGACAAAACACACCAATATATTTGGCACATCAAGAAAAGAGTTTCAACAGCTTAGTAAGAAGTTATACTTAAAAAAAAATTTACTTATAATCTCTCATTATCGACTTTGCTACTTTAAAATTAATGTAATCTGTTAGACTGCACTGGTAAGATTCTGGTATTTGAAAACTCAGTATAAACAAGAAGAAATCAGGTAATCAACAGTGTAATCAATTTTCAGCAGTGGCTTAACTAATTTAAGCAATTAAATAATTTCTGGAATTCTTTTACTATATTGGTATATTTTTGTAGGCATAATTGGCAAAATGAAGTAAGTAAAATTTTTAAGAATTATTTCAAAGTTTCTTATTCCTCTTGAAATATATCCTGCATGGAGAAACACTAAGCAAGGTTTAAAATGTTATCTTAGCACATTAAAACATGTTTTAAATGCCTAACACAGACCTGACATAATAAGTAAAACATAATAAAATCCAAAAGCACAGCATGTATTAAGCTGAACAAGTTTTTCATCAGCCAGATTAACTTAATTGACAATGCATTCCTATCAGCTAATGCCAAGGCCATTGTGAGCAAATACTATAAAACTACAGGTTAGAAAAGTTAAACAAATTCAACTATCACATTCTAGTACAGGCAGACAAAAATAAATCTAGCTCAAATACAAGTGTGTTACAACAGGCAAAACATTTCAGTTAAGCATTCAGGTCTGGAAACCTCTACATGGCTATAGATGTGTGACAAAACCAGCACCATGGGGTTTTTTCTACACTGTTTGGTCTATTATAAAGCACTGTACATCAAAGAGAACTACTGGATGCAGGTAAAGAAATAAAGGTTCCTTCCTAACACTACCATTCCTTCAAAGCAATAATCTTACATCAGAAAGTAACATAGCTCAAAACTTAATTCCAGTTAAACAACTATAGATTAAATGTAGAGTACATGTAAGCAAGTAAGTCATTTAAGGTAACTAGCAAAAGATGAAAAATAGGTTTTATGCATTTTTTTTCTTCTTCTTATGTTTACAAAATGTTTTCTTCCACCTTCTCTACACTACAAAAAAGAAACCAAATTAAAATCCTTCAGACATTCAAACAATTTTCACAACTAAAAATGAACTATGTGTTCCACAGAATTTATGGAAGCTTGATGACCAGTAAAAATTTATCACCAGGACAATCTAAACTAGATCAGTAACAAGCATGTGGATACAGACAAGCTGGAAGAACTCAGACAATCCTCAGCATTATAATCAAAGTTAGTATGTATTTAGAGTACTCAGAAGTCATTATTTCACACTGCAATGGCAATTAAATTGCATTTTTTGTTCTCTAAACATACAAGAAGATGCATCCTTTAGCCTGAAGTAGACAAAGACAGAACCTCCCTAACACCCCCCAAGGCTTACACCATGATGTTGCCCTGCTGCCAACCAAAGCCAGCTACTAACACTGCCTCACAGAACTGCACAAACACCACCCAAAAACTGCAAAAACTCCTTCCCACACTTCCATTTCTATAGGTCTGAAAAAGCTTGGAAGACATACAACAGTAGGAAAATTATAACCATTTAAAATTATTTAACAGAGCAACGACTAATTGAGTTGACAACCAACTGACAAACACCTGACAGTTTCTTTTTTTATAACTCTCAATCATTAAGGTATGTAATAATGTATGGAAGCTAAATGACAATTTAAATAAGGCCAAGAATTGACTAAAGCAAGGGTAGACTTTTGACTCTGAAAAACTGTAAAGAATCTCCTTTCCTAAAATCAAAAAATAAGCCTACCAAGCCTTGGTCTTGGCCTGAAGACCATCTCTAATCCTTTCACTTCTAATGCACAGTTATCCTGCAGCAACGACCCCCACGGGACAGATAAAGAAATTGATTGGATAAATCCATCTGTGACTTCCAGAGGTGCATCAGCAGACTCCAGGATCTCATTAAGACACTAGAAAACAATAAAATAAAAATTAAAAATCATTACTTTTTTAAAATCATATCCATAATTTTGCATCTAACAAATAAAAACACTTTGACGCTACTAGGAAATTAATTATACTAAGACAAAAAAATAGACACTTTCAACTATTTCAATTCCATACTACCTAGTTTTCAGAATTGCTCTGTGGTGGCTGTATAATCTGTATTTTTGCACTATACAAAAAAAAAGTCTGCTAACTTACTCTTATAAATACTAGAATACTAACAAAAGTTAATCTGTTTTTTCTTTGGCAGTACTTGAAGAAAACTGAGAGCAGGCTGACAGTAAAAGCACAAAAAGTACTTAGTTTCTATGACAGGAGTATTTCATAGCATGTAATTGCAATGTAAAGTTCATTTTTGATGTGACAGTGGACCCAAACAATCCCCTCTTGCTGTGTAACATACTTGCCATTTCTACATCATATTTTTATAGTAGCATTATAAATAAACACTGCTACATTCAAGATGCCCAAAGTATCATACCAGCTCTGACACAGTAATTTAGGATTTTCAAGTTTTCCACAATCCTCAGAAGACTCTCCTATTGCTCTATAAAGGTTTCATTACATCGATACACATTAAACATGTTCTTCACACTTAGGCTAATAAAAAAGTGAGTTCATGCCTGTGTTTTGATTTTAAAATGTAGTTAAAACTTAAGTTCTTAGACAAGAAGTAGTTAGGCTTTAATGAAGCAAATCCCAATCTTATTCACATACCAAATCCAGAGAGTGCAATTTTCTAATGTAAACAAGACCCTACTAAAGACAGTGGTTGTAATAATAGGACATAATCTTTAACTGGCAAGAAAAAGTGTGGTTTTGACCTTGCTGAGTTTTGAACAAGGCTACTGATTTTACCTAGGAAAATGCTTAAATTCAACATCATAAGTTTTGAAAAAAACAAGGATTTAAAAGTTCTTTGCCATTTTAATGGTATTTAAAATTATATTCCAATTATATAGAATAATTTTAAAATTTTAAATTTCTGAAAGATAATTTCTTTATTCTTATATCTCCAGATGCAACTTTCCCATCACATTAACTTGTTGCTCTCAATAACCTTGCCTTTAGAATTTTGTTTGCCTTGCATGTTCAGCTTTTCTAGTTTCTGTTCCAAAGTCCACTCAGGCAGCAGAAAATTACAAACTTTAAAGAAACAGAACCTGAATAGTCCATTGGGAAATTATTTAGGAATCAAATAATCAACTAAAATTCAATTATATTAAAATTTTATAAAATAAATAATAGCTCAAAAGCTCAAAAAGCTCATATTGAACCTACATTTAAGAATTATACATGTGTCAATAGCATAAGATAAGGCAAAAAAATTATTAGAGATGAAAACTGTGTTTTAAAATACCACATGTTGATTTAAATTATTTGAATGAATTTACAAATAATTTGCTATAGCAGGAAGTAAGCTAGCTACCATATTTTGAACAAATCTGACTGAGATGTCTTTTTGCTACCCATGCACATAAAAAGTAAGTGTATTTCAGTATACTGCTTATTATTTTAAAATAGAAATTTACTATCTAAAAGCAAAAAAAAAAACTGAAGCACTCTTGAGCTAAATTGCTTCATAAATAGGCCAGCTGTTCCTAGAAGGAAGTAATTAGAGCATTCCAAGTGAAATTTTAAAACTGAAACACAGCCTTCACATCAGGACTTGTTTCCACATTATTGACCAACAGTCCACAAAAGTAGTATTTCATGTATACTAAAATTCAACCACAAACATCATCCATTCTATTTTGATACTTCTGAACACCCTACACCCCAAAAAGCATGGGCATTATATTAATAGCCCCAGGAATTCCTATATATCTCTACAAATAAACACATACAACGTTGGCTAAACTATCTACAGTGCTGAGATGAACAGAAATGTCTGCAAAAATGGATGCCATGTAAAAATACAGTCATCCTGGTGATTCATTGACAACAAGGTTACAATGACTAGGGGGGAAAAAAGAGCTGTAGTACTTCCGTGACATCTGCTTTTGCAATCTGTCATACATGAGAGTCACGTGCAGAGAGCCTCAAACATGTAATTGTTTACAAGTGGAACAGAAAAATGCTGATCCACAAATGGGGAAGATCAGCTAAGCATTCCAGCATATTCATTTAATCACTGTGTATACGTTGTGCACATTTCACCGAGTACCGACCCCTAACTGCTTTGTTACAAAGTATTTTACATTTTAAATAATATCACTCTGACTCGCAAAGAGAGCTCGATACCCACTAGAGGGCATAACAATTCAATTAAAGCGAGGCAGCCTCACTGCAAGCCTGCCGCAGAAAACAAGCTACAGACACGGCCAGAAAAGAAAAGAAGGAAATAAACAAGCAAACAACAAAAGAAAGTCCACGCTCAAACACTGGTAGCATTGAGCATTTCTGGAGCGTCTGTCCCCTACCACTTTCGAACATATTGTCACACTAACAACATTAAAAACCATTACCTCTAAACATCATATATTCACAAGTATTTTAAAATGTATCCTGCGTGGCCTAATACCAGTACATACTGTAATAAAAATGTGGTTTGGAAAACATTAAAGCAAAGGACCTAGCTCGTCATCTACACTACCCTGGAAGTCAGTGACTGATTCACTGCAGTGCTTAATCTCCACAAGACACACTCGACTGACAGGTAGAACGTAGTAATCTTGGAAATTAAACCAAGAACCTTTACAAAATATTATAAGCACAGTAATCCAAAGGTCTGTCTCTAGAGTAGGCTGGAAAAATAAATACCTGTGTAGAGACACACACGTATAGAAAAACATACATGCCAGGACTGGAGTGTGACAGGCCACCTGCTGAGCAAACTCCAGCTAAAATCAGCTTTCTTTTTGTCAACAAGTACCTTCACCACTACAAGACGAGGGGACAATCTTTAGAGAACTACACAGACTAAGCTCAGCATAACACTATCATTAAGAACCAAGATGTCTCCAAGACAAAGACAAAGCACAGATACCACAGGGATTACTTTGTTTTCACTATCTCTAGCAGTCAGTAAACATACTCATTAACTACAGGGATTTCTAGAAGTTTGGGGTACACTAGCTCGTTCTCCCTGAAATATCAGCAGCTACTGCCTTCTTTCAGTTTTTGTTTCTTTTCTCATAATTAAAAATTACACAATCGAAGTGTGGCTAGAAAAATGTATCTGTAACAAATGCCGAGATCTTTTTTTCTTTACTGTTAGCATATCAGACAACAGTTCCCTGGATTAAATGCTAATTATGGTTATAACTTTTTGCACAGAAGAGGCTGGGTATTGAAAATGAAGTGGGTGGCAGCCGGGGGCAGAGAATCAGCTGGTCTCTCAGACGCCGCAGGAGCCGAGGGGATGAAGCGCCAGCATCTCTTACCCACTTATCCAGAGGGACCTGCGTCAAGGAGCCGGTGCCCTGGTAGAGATCCAGGCTGAGCTGTTCCAGGCTGAGCTTCTCCTGCAAGAAGTGGCCCAGGTACCTCTGCAGCAGGTACCTGCAGGCTCTCTTCTTGATGGACTCCGAGAAAGGCCACGGCATGGCGGCTGCACGCCGGGGGCCGCGAGGCCGGGCGGCGGGACGGGGCCGGGCGGAAAGCGGAGTCGCGAAGCAGCTGAGTGGGGTCGCCAGGCCAAGCCTCGCCCCTCGGCGCGGGCTACGGCGGGGGCTCCCCACTACCGGGCGGCACCGCCGCCGCCCCTCACGCCCCGGCGGGGCGGCACTGCCCGCCCTAGGGCGAAGAGGCGCTGACAGGCAGCTCCATCCTCACTCGGACACCGCCGCCATCTTCTCGGGCGCGGAGGGGCCGCCGCAGCCGCGCTGCGCGGGAAGGGGCCGGGGTCCGGCGGGAGGGCAGCCCCTGCTCGTCAGCTCCGCGCCGCCGGCGAGGGCGGCCAGACCGATCGCGGCTGTTCGTCCCCTTCCTCCCGGCGCCCCCCCGCCGACCACCGGCACCGTGACGTGCGGGAAGTGGCGTCGCCGCGCGGAGCAGGCGGGGGCGGAAGCGGCCGCGGGAGGGGAGGTGCGGCCGGAAGGCGTCGTGCAGCCGGTGGCGCCGGGGCCGCCTCTCCGGGGAGCGGCCCGGGAAGCAGCGGGGCGGGCGCTGTCCGCCGAGCGGGGCAGAGCGGCGCGGCGGGCGCGTCCGGAGCCCTGCGGGGTCGGGCGGCGTGTCCTCGACGCCCGTCGACGCTGGTGGGTGCGCTCCGGGGCGCGGCGGGGATGCGGTCCCTGGGAGCGGGAGGCTGCGCAGCTCGGTATCCCGCTCCCCTGTTGCCTTCAGCTTCTTTTGAATTTGTTTGTGTGTCGGCGGTGGGATTTGGCAGGAAGCGGCGGATCCCGTGGAGTGAATGTCCCTCACGTTGCGGATCGGTGACTGCAGCCCCCATTTCCTGCCGGCAGCAGTGCTCAGCTACCGGAGCTCTCGGGCAGCGTCCCGAGCGAGGGGCTCTCTCTCCCTGCTGCCTCCGGCGGGTTCCACAGGTGTCGGCCGAGGCCTCCTGGCCACACTGGTACCCGCGGGGCCTCTGCCGGAGCCGCGGCGGTGACCCCGCTGGGGCTGCCCCTTTTGGTACCAGTTGCTCGCAAAGAGCAGCAGCCAGTGTCTCTGAAATGTATCGGCAGTTGTGCGCAAAGGATGAACAGGAGCTTTATTCTTTAGTGACTGTAACAAACAGCTGCCTTTAGTTCCTAAGGTCTCTGATAACCCATTTCGTTCGTAGATTTTTGTAAGTCTTCCTTATATGCACCAACAGTAGGTTTTTCTTTTCTGCAGCTATTGATTTTGTTTTTTCCAGGCAGACTTGTATTCCTCCTACATTTTGCATCAGCAAAGGGCAGAATTAATGACCACTGAATCTTAAGAGTCCTATACCACAGAATACAAGTTAACTTGCCTGAGAAAAACTAGCCTCAGTGATACTGATACCACTTCTAAATATTCATGTAAACTTCTTCAGCACTTGTTCTGAATATCTTGTGTTTGAGTTCTCTAGACTGTCATTTCATGAGTTTGGAAGTCACTGAGTATCATAGTTCCTTTCCTTTTTTTGGACAATGTTAAATACATCTGTTTAAATTATAACTTGTGGTTTATAGTGTTATTATCTATTGAGTACAGTGGTATAATAAGTCTAAAATAAATGTTTTTATATGCAGGATGGAGACTGATTGCAATCCTATGGAGTTGCCCAATAATACAGGTTTTGAAGAGGATTCTGATTATAGAGACTTTGAAGGAACAGATGTGAAAGATATGAGACTAGAAGCTGAAGCTGTTGTAAATGATGTTTTGTTTGCTGTCAGCAACATGTTTGTGTCAAAAACCCTTCCCTGTGCAGAGGATGTGGCATACATCAATGTGGAAACCAGGGAAAGAAACAGATACTGTCTGGAGCTCACTGAAGCAGGACTCAGGGTAAGCTAATTTTTGTCATTTCTTAAACTTCTTTGTTTTGAACAATGACTGTATTCAAAAGGTGCCTAGAAAAATACTTCACTGACAACCACACATATTCCTCTTGTACTTTTATGAAAGCCTGATCCACATGTTTTCTTCTAGAAGAGGGAACTTTAGCTAGTTACTTCCAACAAAGCAAGAAGGGAAGTAAATAAAAAACCAGGAATTTATTTAAGACACAAAATGGCGGAGATAGAATCAGTAATTTGTTACAGCTATGTCAATCTTCGGGTTTCTCAGGTACCCGAAGAAGTCAGTAATACAACATCTATACAATTTTTTTTTTTTTGCACCATTTGTAATTTTTGTACAGACATGTAGATATGAGACTTCTTTTCAAAGGATGTATTTTACTAACATTCTGAGTTTTGGTCAAAAGATATTTGAAAATCTCTTAAATACTGTATAACCAGTAAGCTCCATAGTAGAAAGCAGAGACTGCGATTTAAATTCAGGATTTTTTGTTCTTACAAAGCATTGTTCTGTACTACCCTGACTGGCAAAGTTAAATGTTGTGCTACATGTACCAAGGTGATCATCACCACAGAAATTTAACCACCCAATTCTTTGTTGCAGGTAGTAGCTTATGACTTTGATCAGACTGATGATAGACTGCAAACTCCGTATCATGAAACTGTCTACTCCTTGTTGGACTCTCTCAGCCCTGCATATCGAGAGGTGTTTGGAAATGCATTACTACAAAGACTAGAAGCTTTGAAGAAAGAAAGTCAGTCATGACTTACCCAGACATGAGGAAGATTCAGTGCTGGAAGGAATTCTTAGTATGAAGCACTGAGATCTTCCTTACAAACATCTTAAGCTTCATTTCTTGGATTAAAGTCTACTTCATGTTACTACATTATTATATAACATTTATATGTTATAACAAGGATATTATATAACATTTTGCTACCATGGTTTTGCATATATCTCAATGTTATTAAAAGCCGCTTTGATAAATAGCAGAAAAAATTCTTGATTTTTACTTTCTGTTGTAAATGAGCATGTAAGTTGCTCCATACAATGTTCAAAAGCCTTGGTCTCTTTTCCAAGTCTTAGTATCCAAAGTAAAAAAATAGAGACTTAATGTTATAGATATAAGTAGTAATTCTTTGTGTGTGTGCTTACTGATAATTTTCACGCCTTCTTTTTAAAACAGAAGGTAACTACTTGCTCTACCCAGTTAATGAAAAAATTACTGGAAAACTTCTGCAAGGAATTCCTGCTTGATTTGCTATACATAAATCTGAAAGTTGTCAGCTTTCTAGCTAGAAAGATAGTTCTTCAACAGTTGAGCATTGCTTGTATAGTGGCAGTATCTGAGTTAAAAGCAAGGCTCAGCATTAACTGATCTGTACTTGTCTATGGCAGCCAGCAAGCTCCAAATAATACATGAGATGAACTGCTTATATATGAATGTATTGTCTGAAACACAAATGATTAAGCACAGAAATAATGGGCTACACATTTCCTAAAAATGATGTTATCTATGCTATAAATATGTACTGCAACTGTTTGAGAGGCTTGGAAGGCCTGTTTACTATTTTGAATGTGTATTTACATGATGTACAGGATATACTCAAGAGTATTTTTGCTTTACTTTCTATAAAACAGTACTTTGGTACTCCCAGTTTTCACGTTTTCTCCCTCAATTGTACAGTGTCCTCTCCTAATGACTACTAAAGTAAGCACTGTAATGTTAATTGCGTTGTATTGGTTTGAAACCAAAGGCTGTATTGAAATTTGCTAAGATTAATACAATCTGGAAGATATAATTGTATTTTCTACTTAAAAACTGGTACAACTCTCTTTATAAATCTATTGTTCTGCTATAATTTTTCAAGTATGTACTGAATGGTAGACTTTTTAAAAATTAGAGTTGGGTGGAAATGCTTGTACAGTTGAACTGACATTCTGTGATGTTCACACTTTTTGTATTCTATTATTTCTATATTTGTGTGTCTTTATTTAAACAATGCCATTATTCTTCTATGATTTTGTGACAACTACATGCAGTAGCTTTTTTGGAGCCACATTTAGGGATTTATTGGTTCTCACAGATTCAGTAGAGCTATGTTGGCTTCTACCTGCTATGGTTAGTCATATGGATCAGACAAGCCTACCAAAGCTTTTGTAATGGCTTTGAGTTAGCAATGTGCAACTATGACAGGACAACTGTAATTAGTGCTTCTGTTTTCAAGAGCTTAATTTCATGATTATTATCTTTTTGGGTTGAAATTTCTGAAACTAGTCCACTGCCCTAGGGTATGCCTTCATGCTCCAGAAATTGTTCATAGGCTCTCTTTTGCACACAGGTCTGTGGCACGTGGTTAGTCCTCTGTGAGGAGAATGTACTTCAGCAAATTTATATTTGAATATTTTTCCTTGCAACTGATTTACTTGTTCAATTTCAATGACTAAAGAATTAAATAAATGGACTGCTGTGTTGAAGTTTTCTTGTGGGGGGTGGAGCTATTGTAAGGTTGGAAGTGAACAACTGAAATCATCATGCCCTTGGACAAATCTTAAATAGCTGTGGACTATTTGGAAAACTGGTTGCAAACTTCTATCAGCTGAAACTTTGTCATGAAACAGCAAGGTAAGGTATGATATGTGATTGTAAAGGACTTGGAGTGTTAGAAATCCAAGTGGAAAAATGCCAAAGTAATGTTTCATTACTAAATTTTGTGGTTTGTTTGTTTGGGTTTTTTTGTTTTGGAGGTCTTTACACTGTCATTTTATGTGCTTATTATAAGCATACTTTCAGGTATAACACAGTGTTAACCCAAAAGTGGGACAGCAATGTCATTCCACCACTTCTGGGTTACTGAGGATGAGCAAAATGCTGTCCCATGCCTGTGCTGAGGCGTTGCTGCCCCTATGGAGGGAACGTCTGCAGCACTGAGGAGGGACAATCTCAGGTCTCCTTCGGCTGCCAGTGGTTTCCATTGTCCGGAGCGCTGAATAAGTGCTGCTGCTGTAGCCGTTAGTCTGTGAATCGCCTAGGCAGCCCCATAGCCTGCCTGCTGGCGGAAAGGCCGGCGGATAACCCAATTACCATCTATTTTTGTCTCGGCAGTGCCACACGCGCATTGCGCCGTTCCGAGCAAAGTCCCAGACTGAGGGGCCGGGGCTGTCCCGGGCCGGGCCCGGTACCCACAGCGCCTGCGCGCAGCGCGCGACCACCGTGCCGAGGCGGCGCTACAGGCGGCGCGCCCCCAGCGGCGGCCGGGGGAAGTGCGGCCGCCGGCGGTCGCGTGGCAACGGGCCGCGTCCCGGGCTGGGCCATGGAGGAGGAGGCGCCGCCGGGCCGCCGCATCTTCCTCAACCACCTCGACTCCTACTGCGGCCGCAGCATCGGCAAGGTGACCACGGGGAGGGCCCGCAGCTGCTCCCGGCCGCGGCTTCGTCCTGCCTCAGGCACCTCCGCCCGCGGGGGAGTCGTGGCTGGTGCCCGGGGAGCTCGGCCGGGCGGACCGGAGGGTCAGCTGAGGAGAGGCACCGGAGCAATTAAAGGGATAATATGGAGTAAAAATGAGGAGTAAAAACAAAGAGTTAGGAACAGGAAGCGGGGAATAAAGCCGGTCGGGAGAGTTCAGGCAGCAGCTGATCGCTGTGGAGGGCGATAATGAAGTTCCCTGTGAAGCGCCCCCTGCCCGAGAGGAGCCAGGTGCGGAGCAGGGGCATCCAGGGACTCGCCGGCACCCTCGGCTCTGAGGCGTGGGACACAAGGCGAGCCGAAACATTCCAGCTGAGGCTGAGCAGTCCCTAAGGCTTTCCCCTCAATGGGAAGCTGTTTCTGAAGAGCCGGAGCAGGGCTGGTCAGACGGTGCTGGTGCCTTCTGGACATTACGACAAGCTGTGTAGGGCTCAATAGGTACCTGTATACAAATTATGTGTCTTTATATTGCAGTATTTATCCACTTGCGTTGTTGGGGCGACGCTTGAAAGCCCAGAAGAAGAAGAGGAGGGAGATGAAAATGAATCCCCTGTTGATCCAACGAGCACAGGGGAAATCTATGAAATAGTGGGTACTCTTTCTAAACCAGAGAGTGCTGATCTACAGTTTGCAAAGGAAACGTATGCAGTAAGTATGAGTCTGATTTCAGATTGCCTTTAGACAACATTAGAAATATCCACAGGTCATGTAAAATGACCGGCACTAATGAAATTTCATTCCTGCTGGAAGCTGTATATATCTGCTTTACTCTTTCTGCTTCCTGCATGTGCTCTGGCTTCCTCTCTTCTAGGTCTGACACAGCAAATAAAAAAGGAAGGAACTCAGACAGAAAATAGATTATGTCCTCTTCATAATTTTTGTAAAAAAAAAAAAAATCTGTCTTATTGATCCACAGGTCTGCTTTCTTTTTTTTCTCAAAGCTTACACTTCAAGTATCTCTCATCTTTTTGTCTTTTATCAGCATTTTGAAGGTAGTGATGCTGGACTCAAAGTTAGTGTCCTTCTTAACTGTTCACTGAAATCACAGCTTTCACTAGCAGCTAATTGTTCTGAGTACCTCCATCTTTGTATAAAAATGTGTATGTCCAGAGTTTAATTAACTAAAGGAGGCTTGCTCTTGTGGATGTGATTGCTTATTGCTTGGTTTAGTTTTCTGAAACTAGAAATTGCCTCTGTCTCAAACTGCTTGTTATAAACCGGTTATTATTCTTCTTATTGAAGAATCTCTTCCAACATTTGAAAATTTTGATTCAGATGTCTGTGCAGCTGAACTGTTCAATCAGGAAATTATACCTGGCAGTGTTTAGTTTAAACCCCTGCTTTTGCCCAAAGTGTTTGGTGGACTTGCTCAAGTATTTGATCAAGTAATACAGATAATCTGAAGTTAATAAAAATTACAGGGTGCTATCTTGCAAGGAAAGTGACATTTTTTATGTCTTCTCTATTCTGCCAATGGATAGTTGTTTAAAATACCTGGATAAGTAGTAGATATTTTCAATACTCACAAATGCACTAAAAATATGGATCCTAAAATACCATTAAAAGTCTGTATTTTTCATCTATGTTAACATGTACTCTAAATTAGAAATTTCAGCATTTGATTTCCATTTTATCAGCTTTCTTGTATCTGACAGATAAAAGTTTGGTAACAATCTTATGAATAATTCCAACATCCTAGTGTTAGAAAACCACATTCTATCCAGATATTTAACTAGAAGAGGAATTTTTTTTTTCTCTAATGACAGAATCTGACTGTTTTTCCCTCAGGTCTCTTCTCGAGAAGAACTCTTAAGCCACTTGCTTGAGTGTGAAATTGTTTTATATAATATCACTGAGGATGCAAGCCAAATTGAGGAAGCAACATGGGCTGCTTCTGGTTAGTATAGCTTTACCTGAACAGAAATTTGGTTTGTATGTAGCCATCAATGTGTAATGAAATTATCATGGATTCACTTTAATATAAAATTGGCTTCCTTGATGGAGAAATGCTGCACAAATTATTTGGATAAATAGCAAGGAACCATGGAATGCACTGTCACATTCAGAAGGGAGAGAAGCTGACATGGAATGGTCCAACTCTTTAAATGGCACATCTGTGTAGGCAGTAATTTCCCTAAATAACTGTCAACTATAATCTCATCTCTTTGCATCGGGAGGTGGGTAGAAAATTTGCTCCTGAGATATTCAAAGAATGTTTCAATATTTTATATAACTATTTTAAGTTTATTTTTCTTTAAAGTTCAATAAAAAATATTGCTAGCAGCCTTTTGAAAACTTTCTCCTTATTGTTACACCCAAATCCTAATAGGCAGCTGGAATCCTTTCATGGTGAAAGTGCAATATGATTCTTTATGCGACAGCTAAAATAAATTATGCTTTCCTCTTTATAATATGAACATTTGGACAACAGAATAATTTGAATAACAAAAAATTAATTTTATTGTTTTATATTAAAATAAACTTTGTTTGCTTGCTTTTCTTTCTTCAGTATCTTTTTCTTTCTTTCTCTATTTGTTTTCTTTAATGATTTTTTATTTTTATTTTATATTAACTCAAAGAGCATTTGCTTAAAAAGACATCACATAGAACATTGGTATGAGTGTCTTTCCAGGACCTTTCTATAAAAGCAAAACTACAGTTTGAATAATACAGTTTAAAATAAAATTCTTGCTTTCATTTAACAGCCCTACATAAGGAAATAGAGACTTTTGCAAAACAAAAGTTATTCATCCTCATTTCAACAATAATGACCTGGGCAAATACCAAACCCTTTGACCCTGTAAGTAATATCAAAACATTAATTTTTTTCAACAGATGTTGCCATTTAATGGAAAATATTAATTACATTAAATTATACAATATATTTTGGGTGTGTACTTCAATGATATCTGGTAAAGTGAGCGGGTTTTTAGGATTCTTCCACCCTTACCCATTACTCACTGCCAAAATTGCTGGATGAAATTCTCTTTCACAAAAGTTTAGGCATTGGGCTATAATGATACAGAAAGACAAGGAGTTGCTTAGTCAAGAGGCAAGACAAATGCTAACCACAATATGCACTGTCTTTCAGTCATTAAAAAAATCCCATAATCACTGCATATTTAATGAAATACATAATTAAACTGGATACATCTTTATATCAATATATGTAAAGTATTTTCAGGAGCCATGCTGGATGCTTTGTAGTATGCTAATGCAATTCTCAAATTCAGTTTTACACAGATAGAGTTTTTCCAACCTTGTGTAATGCTATATATAATAAAAACTAATGTTTTTAAAAATATAAAAAGTAGTTTAAAATCTTTTACTGTGAAATTTGAAATTGAACTAATGACATTTTCAAAATGCTGAACATCAAGCATCAAATTCAGAACCTTGATGAATTTCAAATGAAGACGAAGTTAAAACAGATTTTAAAATACTTTTAAGGAACGTCCTTTAACTATACAGACCTTTAAAAATCATTCTGTTTTAGGAAATGTATATCAGTCACATTTTTTTTCTTCATAGGAAAATCCTGACGTTCCTTTTAATGAAGAAGATTTTCGCAAAAGAAGGTCTCATCCTGGCTTTGTGGATCACATAAATGCTGAAAAACACATTGCAAAACTCGGGAAAACTGTATGTATAGAACTTTTTTATAAAAATAAGCTAGTTTGTCTCCTTATTTAGAGCTTTATCATAGTAACGGAATTTATAAACCGTTTGAATAAATGTTAAGAATATAATATTGTCCTTATAAATATGGATGACACAAATTATTAATAAAATATAGTAGCATGGAGAATACTATAATGTCCTTTGAAACCCAAGTGTATGCATAATATAAATCCCAATTTCTTTTCTTTTTCTTAGGTAGGGAGTAAATCATGCTCATCTTAAAAAAATACTGTTTCTTTGGTTGTACCAGAGACAATCAAAACTGGGGTCTGTGTGGAAAGATTTGAGGAAGAAAGATTGTAGAGGAATGAGATATTAGTATTGCTCTAAAGAGAAGCAATATCTTTAAATATCAACAAGCTATGTTAGTATCACAACTCATTTAAATACTTAGATGTTCTGGCCACACCTATCATGTCCTGGATAGTTTGTGCTCTTGGAACAGAGGCCTTGTTGACTTTTGCCCCACCCTATAATTTACTTTAAAATCACGGCCATAGAGCTGACACAGAATAGCTAAAATACACATTTACACTTTACATTTACACTTTACGTGTTTTTAAATCCCCTCCTTCAGCTTTGCTTGCTTTGGTCTGATTAGGCCATTAATCTTACTAGAGAACAGACTATGCCTCTATTTGTATTTAAGAACTGTTATTAAATAAATACCAATAGTGGCTCAGCTTACAATTCAGGAAAATGGAAGCTGTTGTTATTAGTGGTGGAGTAGTGAAGAGGTTCAAAGACAACAAAATACACTGATGATGAAGGTGCCATCTGGTCATTCTTTTTCCTATGTTTGGAGTCTCCCATAATCAATATAATTCAATGTCCATTTCAGAAATTTATCCAGCTAATAACAGAGTTTATTGTGAAAAAAACTTTTCTCTAGTTTGAGCATATATTTGCTGTCTTATGTCCTGCTGAGAAAATAGCACTAGAAATTATATTCTGTTCTACTGTGGATCTAATAGTACAGAATACAAGTAAAAATTTGGTTTACAGCTTGAAAAAGCAGTGGTAAATTGTTTTTTCTCTTACTATGCTAACATGGATTTGTAAGACCATGGGATGAGTTTCACACCTGCAATGTTAACAACACGAAAATTTTCAACAACATCTATCAAACCTTGTGTTAACTTCTGCCACCACTTAATACCCAGATGAATTATTGACAATTTTTCTGACTAGTCCAAAGCACTGAGTCACTGCACACCAAAAGTATTTATATAATTAGCTTCTAAGTGTTTGCCAGGCTGAACATCTGTTAAGAAGACAGATATGTAGCAGTACATGATAAGGCATCTTGAATATTTTCAATACCACCTGCTGTAACCCTTTCAAAAGGAGCCCCTTTGCTCCAGAACTCCAGTGTCAGCACCAATGTGTATCACTGCCCTTGGATGGTTTCTGTCAGCACTTTGGAACAGGATGGCTCCAAAGCATCTGTTCTTCCCATGGAATCAGCTTTGGCTTCCTGTGATGGCTGAAGACTTCTGGATTACAATCTTTACTCATTCCTAAATTCAGTGGTATCTAGGAAATATGCCACCAGTGAAAGAAATTACAGTGTTATCGTTCCCTGCAAAGACCTCAGACACTAGAATTCATCAGCCAGCCAGGTAAAAAAGCTCTTGCACCAAGAATAGAAGGTTTTCTAAGCCTTATTGCCTGTTCAGAGTGCAATTTAATGGAAGTTGTTTCTTAAAGCAAGATTTCACCTCTCTGCATTAGTGTACCTCTCACCTATTTTTTATTAAAATTTAGTAACAGTCTGAGAGTTTAAGAGTCTTTGTTTTTTATCCCTAGCAATTTTTTACCTTTACCTTTGTGGCATTCAGGGCATTGAGGTTGTGCCACTTTTCTCAGAAGTTGCAGTCTCTGGGGTCCTGCCAAATTCAGAATCCTTGGAGAAATATCTGCCTGCCAAAGGCAGAAAAGCCTCTTCATCCCCCATCTCTGTTCTCAGTGACATCACAGTTCCCGAATCCATTTAGACCTGTTTTGGTCTAAAGCAATTTTTAAGGAGCAAGCAAACAAGCCAGAACAACCACAGCCCGGAACTGAGGATCTCAGCTAGAAAGTGACACCTAGTGGCTTTAATGAACAGCACACGGGAACGTGACATTCCTTACCCGGGACTAAACGTGCCGCGAGTAACAGCAACTTCCCTAAGCATTGCCCTATTTTTAAAATTACCTATAGCCAAGTAACGTCAAGTAGTACCTTCTCAATGGGTGGCTTGTGACACTAAGTAACTATTGTTAGAGGAATTGAACCTGTTTTAGAGGTATGCATTTCAGTGAAATACAGCACTCAGTGCAAAACTATGGTTTGTCTTCACATAAGGCAGGAGTTAGCACAAGGCACATGGAAGAAAATCCTGTGTTACATTCTTTTTAAGGGAAATGAGAAATAGCACCTCCTGTGCATTCAGAAGAGGCAGGTTTTCCTGCTAGGAGACAGAAATTACTGTGTATCTTCTGGGACATGTCTGCAGTCCAAAGCAGCCCTGGGAGCTGCTGCTCTTAGGTGCAAACACAATCTGTCATGGAATTACCCAAGCAAACTCAGTATGTGTTAAGATCCTAGTAGTAAGAGATACCTCTACCCAAATTAAGATCCAAATGAGACCACAAACTGACGTCAATTATACAGATTTTATTTAACAATGAATATGAGGTAGAGAGATAGGAAGAAATAGAAAACAGAGGACAGAGATCAAGCAGAAGATAGTCACCACACAAGGATCCAGTGGCATCATGTTGGTCCTTCTTCATTCTGGGCTTCTCAGTGATGGGGGTCCCAAGATAGTTCAAAACTTTTCCTATTCATACATTTTAGCAAACAAAGGAAATAGTGTTCATTGGCCACAGAGTTCTCTTAATCTATTGGTTAAATTATTCCTTCATTTCTAATGCTAATTAGTCCCAAGCTCAGTCTTTCTCTTCTTTTGAGTTGATGAGTTTCTTGGGTGGGAAGGCCATAAGTTGGTGGTCATAACCTTCCCCTGCCAGAATTACTGTTTTACCCAGCTGGAGCAGATTTCAGCACACTTGCTGAGCTGGCTTTCCTTATGGCCTGTAAATTCTGCATTTTGTGATAATTATCAGCATTATCAGCATTATAATTCTTCTCCCCAAGCTTTGTCAATGTAAGCTTTATAATGTTTTGTAATGCATTGTCTGGGATAACACCACCTTTATCTTATCTCAAGTTGCTGCTGTGGTGGTTTACCTTACAGTCCAAGCTCCAGGTATCCACAGAGGTGTATCCAGGGGGTTCAGTGATGGTTGGTGGTTGCCATCTGACCCATAACTAGGGGCGATCCTTGTTTGACCACTGATATACATATGAGCAGTTGCTTCATGATGCTGTTGGCCACAGTGGGAATTTCTATCCAGATGTGTTAACCCTAGGACATACTAACCAGATCACCCCCTGCCATGCCTGGAGTTAGAGATATTCTGCTGTAGCTCTCTTCTGTGCTCATCCCAGGGCAAAGTCCTCCTGTGGCCCTAGCAGTGTTTGAAAAAGGCAGCTGTCCTTACAGTGTGGAAGCTCTTCTGCTGTCTGTAATGTCTTCTAATTTTAGTGTTTCTCATGATTAATAACAAGCTGCTGAATTCAGTTCAGTTGAAGTAGTTTTTATAAAAAAGTTTCACTTTCTAAGTATATAGATAAAGCCAAATAGATACAACACACTGACTTTGCAACTTGTCATCGAGTTACATGGTGCTTTGCTTATATAATCAAAGATTGGCTAAGACCTGCCTTATTTTTCTGTTTCTAAAATATTGTAAAGATGATAACAAAAGGTCCATTTCTCCCCCCCTCCCCCCCAAAAAAAATTATAGATCCCAAATCTGCACATGTATTCCCACTGTGATAAAGGCAGGTTCTTTTACATTTTATGATGAAGATATATAATGCCTAGGATATTTACAACATGACAATTATTTAATAATTTTGTTTCATCTTAAAAAAATTTAAATTGACTAATTCAAAAAACTTCTTCAAAAGCTTTTTTCCTTTACAATTATTTAATTTTTTTCCCCTGTATAACCATCCTCACCATTGATACAAACAGTAACATGTATGTCCAAGCAGACAGGCAATTTTATGACATTACACAGATCAGCCAAAAATATGTGGGTTAATCATGATTTGTGGTTAGCAAACCATTTAAATAGTTCAAAGATTTTTTTTAATAGTGCATCAAAATGAAAGTAAAAGAATTGTAAAATCATTAATCCAGCATTTTCTGCTGCTTTAGACAGCCAAATGCAAATAAAATGCAGTGAAAAAAATAGCTTCCATGAATTTCAGAGTTATTTTTTCTTGAAAATAGGAAGTAGAAGCATGAATGATCCTGTTCACTTAATTGATTTACATAACTTCCAAATTTTATCTCTTAATTTTATTTTAATCTTATAATTTTTGTTCAAATGTAGACAGACCTTTTTTTGGAAGACAGCTGTAGACAGCTTTTCTTGAAGGAAGTAATAATAATATGACTCAGGAAGCTACAGGATATGCAACAATTGAACTAGTTACAACTTGGAAGTGATACAGTTTGCACACTTTGTGTATTTAGTGTACATGTATTCAAGAGTCAGTGTAAACCTGTATCCCAATTGCAGTACCAGATTTTAATGAAAACTTTCTTTCTGATTTCACTTTACAGAACAAAAAAAAGTTTACAACTTATGTGGTTGCCTCAGGACACCAATATGGAGCTGAGGAAGGACTCTTTCACTACTTTTTTAAGGTAGACATCCAACTACATTTGAAGGATCATTTAATTTCCAGGGGCAAACTGCACTGGAATTGAATCCATTTTTAGCAGCCTTGGCATCATAAGCTCAATGCTTTCATGAGCAGAACTGTTTATTTGATCCTTTTGAAACATTTTAGCTACAGTGGAAGTGTTTTTCCTTTTTTTGGCTCTATTTTTTCTTAGACATTTCTCTAGTTTTTGAACAGTATCTCCATATGTACCTTCCGGTGAGAACATGTCTGTCATGTAAATGGAATCCAGGGAAATGTCTTTCTTTTCAACAGTCTCTTTTTTTTTTTTTTCCTTAGGGTGATTAAAAAGTAATATTTGCCAAGATTAAAGAATAGTCTTAAAAAAAACCCTCTTGCTTTTAGTAGTCTGGCAATCAGTACTTCTCAAGAATGATCTCCTTTACTGCAGTTCTATTAATTATTCAATAAACTGAACTTTAAATCTTGAATATACAGATTTGCCTAGTAATCAAATGTTCCTTTTTTTTTAGCTCTAGTTATAAGTAACCTTTTTTTCTCACTTTATTCTCTGATTTTCAGATGTGTTGGCTTGGTGAGACACCTGCAATACCTGTTTTTGGAGATGGCAAGAATATTATTCCAACCATTCATATTCGTGATTTAGCAATGTAAGGGGAAAAAAATTCTCTGAGCAATAATTGATACCTAGCTAGATAACAAATCCACTAGAGAGTACTGAGGCTTTTAAATTGGGTGGGTTGGTTTAAGGTCACTTTGGGCCCTTTTAACTGAGTCAAACAGAGCCTTCACTTTAGAAGTAGATGTGCTTTCTGGAATCCTTATCTGACTGTTGCACTGTGCTTTGCTTTTAATAAATGACAAGTTATACTCAGTCTAGAGTGTGATACCAGTTAACTGGCACAGAACTGGGAATGAATTGTGGACTCTACAGCAGACTAAGACAACATCTTTCACAGATAGAGCTTTTTATTCCTTTAACTTCCTTCCAAATAAAATGTGTAGCTGTGTTTCTTTATTAAGTGAAATATGTATGAAAATGTCATGCTCTGAAACGTTCTGCAAGAATTTGCAGACTCTTGGTACTGTTTCATGAACTGCCTTTAACAAGAAAAGCCCTGGATGCTTCTCCAAGTGCCAGCCCTGGCTGTACTTGCTATATTTCAGAGTGTTGCAAAATGTAGCAGAACACAAGCCAGACTTCCAGTATGTACTTGGAGTAGATGCATCAATGCACACACTTGGAGAATTAGTTAAGGTAAGAGAGTTGATAAAAGCGTATTTGAATTTCTTTGTTTTTGTTTTTTTAGTATATCTGTATGTAAGGTTTTAAAACTATGTGTTTTACTGAAGTAGACATTCCTAGGTCTTCCTGAATTATCCTGAGTAGTAAATTACATGGAAGATTACTTTGAAAACCTCTAAGACTTCTGTCCTTTAAACAAAACGGTTTACTTGATCTTGCAGAACTAATTTTTGCAGTATTATCATTAACTTTAATAAAAATTTTACCTAAGTAAGTTATGGAAAATTGTTATGGGATTCACAGAACTGTGATTAGATAATGAGTCTTTACCATGTGTTTCCCTTCATGTTGTGGAAGATATCTTGTTTTTCCAAGAGTTATGAAATTAACTCTAGAAGTAGTCTGGATGACATTACTAAACAATACACTGTGATAGTGAGAGTCAGCTCATAGGACACTTGCTCATGTAGATTGAGCAAATGTTACATAAGGCCCTTTTGTTGTTGTATCAAAGAGAGTTTAAAGAAACAGGGAGCTCACTAGAAGATGAAACCTGTGCTTTAGTCGAGGGAGCCATCCCAAGGAGAGTAGTTAGTGTCCTTTCATAAGTAGGAGGTTGTTTAGAAATGTCAAATAGAGGACAGGGGTAAGTGGACTGTTCTTGGGGACAGGAAGTTGCCAGTGGAGAGGGTGCTACAGAGACTTGTCTTGGCAGGGAGTGTACCAGCCCAGGGGAAGACTGGAAAGGTGCACGGGAAAGAAACACCTCAAGAGTTCTAGTTAAAACTAGCCAAATATTAGAAGAGAGTTTGGAACGAGTATCACATATGCCTTTTCCATGCTTATCTTCACTGGGTGTCCACTAAGTGACATCATTGAAACCAGAATGCTGGATTATTAGATTTGATGTTGTTATGGTCCAGTTTAAACCTAGAAGAGCAAAGAAAACTAAGTCTCTGTGTAAAAAATGGAAAGAACTTTGCAGGTTCAAAATATATCCCAAAAATGTGATTAAAAGCAAATGAGGTTAGGTGTTGGTGGCAAAAATTTGATATATTTTATTTAATAGTAAAAGAGGCAAAGAGGAAGGGAAGGAGCTAGGTGGAAGCATATCACCTATCTGAGGGTCCCAATGACATCTCGTTGCTCCCCTCCATCTGGACTTCTTCTGGTGGGCCACCACACAGAAGATTACAGAATCCAGTGGGGTTAATGCAGGCTTTGGGCAGGGGGGAACACCCACATGTCCCCTTTGCAGGGGCCAGTTTGACACTGTCCCTTGCAACACTGTGGGTCTGTTGCATCATGCTGCAGTGCTCTGCTGCGGGGTCTGGGGACCCCTTTGGGGGGTCTTTGATGGGCCATGACAGCCCTTCTGCTGTGGATTAGCTTTTCCCGGGTGAAGGGCCCCTCAGCTGAACGGTCTGCGCTGCGGAGGATAGGTGGTCTCTGCCTCTCCCCAGAGGCTTTGTCGCTACACACCCAAAAAGTCTCCTCCCCCCGCCACACCTTTAGGTGCGAGGGTCTGTGAGCAGCCTGGCAGCTGATAGCCCTGGGGCTGGGTCACAGCTCAGACCGTGTTAGGCTTGTGCTCTGTGAATGCATCCTTTTTCCGCAGCCCTAAATTGTTACTTAATCTTATCTTCATCAGCGAGCAGTCCGGGGCCTCAGTCGGAGCCCCCACTCAGGGTGTGGTAGTCTTTGCCCGCAGCCTTTGTAAAACAGTTTTTGCTATAATAGGCAAAAGTCCTTCATGAGAATGTTTAAGTCATAAACTATAGTATTTCCATCTTCGACAATGGTCTATATAAACGCTCATGACTTTATGGAACGTAGTGTGATTTAAATCTATTCTAAAGGGCTGTAGGAGTAACTAACAAATTCTGTCTAATGATGAAATGCAAATGATATGTGGAGAGTTATCAGTGGCATCTGAAAACCCTTCCCAATTGTTAATGGAATTAAATACCTCAGGAACCTGAAGTGAGAGTGCTGGGAAAATAAATATTTCCAAATACATCTGAAGCAGTAGGGATTTATTAATATATTTAAGAGCTTTATAAAAATTTCTGTGGTTTTAGGTTGTTTTATTTATTTTTTTTAATTGCAGGTACTAAGGAAATGTTACTTAGCAATCAAAAGCTATTCAATACTAACATTAAAGTTAATACATTGTTCTTAGATCTATTTCAATCAGTATCCTGATTTTCAAGGTTCAAATGTATTGTTCTTTGTTGTTCTTCTATTATTTCTAGAGACCCACATTGTTGTTATTAGATTTCTAAAGTCCATACCTCTTTGATATATTCTCATGGCTGCCGATCTTCACTGACTCCTTCTTCTGCATGCTGTTCTCTCTCAGGTCAGGACACCTCCAAGGCTCTCCCTGACTGGCTATCCCGCCCCCTTTTATCCCAGTCATTTCATTGGTTACAGCTGCAGCCCATCAAGGGCAACTGGGACCTCTGGGGCAAAGCCTCTATACACATATTCAAATACATTTCCTCTACTACAGTTCTTAGATCTATTTCAAATCAGTATCCTAATTTTCCAGGTACAGTGTAACATACATAAAATTTACAGCACATCTTTTATCCACAGAAATCCTGTTCATTTTTTTCCTAAGAATCTGATTTCTTAAGTCGTTCTGATGTGGCTTTTTCTTTATTTGTTTCTTTGTTTGTTTTTCTTACAGTGTATCAGTAAAAATATTGGACCAGGAAAAACTGAGAGGGTTCCTAAAGAAAATGCATTCCTGAGCAAAGAGCTAACAGTTAGTGATTTTCTTTCTTTTATTTCTTCAGGAAAGTATTTAAACTTAAAAGTATGATATAATGAAATATATAATTTCTTTTTTCTTTATTTCACCAGAAAAATTTAGCCCCAAAATATGCCTAAAAATATTTAAGTGAGTTTGAATTTGGAAAATAAATAAAGTAAAATCTAGCCATCATAAAACACAGAATTTTGAAGAGTTACAGCCTGATTTAAAAAATATAACACTGAAGCTCTGATGTCACTGTTCCCCTGAGCATATGGGAGCGCTCTAACAAAACCTACACAAAATAATAAAAATCTAAAAAAGGTTTATAATGCAGTGCTACTAAGGCTGATGAACACAGAATACATAAATTACGTTGTATTCATCTATTTATCTGGAAGAAAGTGTTCATAGGAGAAATAAGACAGTTTTAAAATGGCACTTGATAAATTTATAAAAGTGGGGATTCCTTGCAATTACATGAAAACTTTTCATTGTAGTGAAAATTGTTTAGTGTTGCTGTTCTAATTTGAGAACACTCAAATACAATCATACATTGAAAATTAATATTTTTAAAAAGCTTAAATATCTGGGTTTTTTTGTATGTAAACCTTCTTTCCCAATGCTTTAATTCTTTCTATTCTCCCCATCCATTCTAGTCTCTTGCTCCAGCTGTTCTTTTAACATGCATAGCTTAAGTCTGTAAATAAATGTAGCTTTGTTCCCCCAGCAAATGCAACTGGATATGTTGTTTGTGAACCTGCGAATGGAATCTCTTTATCTGAAAGAGAATTTCAACATTAACTGGTTTGCTGAGACAGGACTGGTAGATAACATTGCTCAAGTCGTCATGGAATACAAGCAAGCTCGAGGATTACTGGTAATGCTTTGGTATAGTATTTTAAACTGTTCTTCTCTCTTTATCCCCAATAGAAATGGTTACATAAACACAAGTCATAAATTAATTAAGTAAAAATAGAAGATGGATATAGATGCAAAATAAGTGAACATAAAAACTTTAAATTAAATTGAAGATTTAAATAAGAGGCTCCTTTTTTTTGCCTCTTTAAATAAGAGGCAAAAGAAAAAAAAGAAGACTGAGTTTTATTTTCTTTGTGCCTAAAACTGAAATTCTGTAAATGCAAATCAGCTTAATGATGGAAAGCTGCTATTCTGAAGCTAGTTTCTTTATGCAGTATATGGTACTCTTGGTATATTTTGCCTTGGGAATATAATAAGTGTATCTTTTATTTAAACTTTTTTATAATAGTCAATAGTTAATAGTTTTGTGTCCTTTATATATTCAGTGAGTGTGGATATTCCAGTGCAATATAGCCTTCCTTTTACCCTGCTCTGTAGTGTAATTTACTGGGCAACTTCACTATTTCCTATGTTAGCTTGATATTTAGAACTTCTGTATTCAGATGTATGGGTTACTGAAAGGTGCAGAAAAATGCCTGTTTATATCCAAGTATCAATAAAGCTGTTTAGCATGTCTGTATCTGGTTCAAACTTTGAATAAGAGTTCAGGACATGTAAAAAAGATGAAGATACTATTGTTAAAAGTTATTTATTGAAAGTCCTTTCATAGTTCTGAAAGAATTATCAGATCTGTGTTTGGGTTAAACCATTGCATCACAGAACAAATGCATCTAACTAAAAAAAACAGTACATACCAGGTAGCAAGGAGAAGGAAGGCTAGCTAGACTGTCTCTGTCACTACTCTATTGCAGAGTTTGTACTGCCAGATTTATTAAATTAAGATAGGTATTTAATTAGGTATGATTATGAGTTTATTGCATAACATATTTAGAAGTGTATACTGGGATCCTAATTGCACTTATGCATCCTCAGGCTAGGTAGGCTGAAATGAGACATCACTTAAGATTGTGATGAATCTGGAATTTTTGAAGTCAAAATAATAATTTTGATGACAGCAACTCTATCTCAACTGGAAAGTAGAGACATTCCAAAATTCACTGCATTCTATCTGTGGGATTGTGTCATCTCTTTGGATTATTCAAACATTAACTAACCACAACAAATTGGTCTGTATGTCTACTAAATAGAAGCATGCTTTTTCTCCAACAGTAAATTTCATCATTTAAGTAACTATGTTACTTGAGACCTATGGGTGATAGAGAAGATATTCAACAAGAAATAAATAAATAAAACAAAAATATCCTTTTAGTTTTAAGTACAATTGCTATTTCCTATTAGTCATATTAAAAATATTGTTGCTTTTACATAAAAGCATCTGTGCTGTTTGAATAATGTTATATCTTTATCCTTTTTTCCAGCCTCTCAAAATTTGCATTCATGGTCCTCCTGGGTCTGGCAAATCTACCATTGCTAAGGAGCTCTGCAAACACTACAAGCTACATTATGTTAGGACAAATGATGTGATTTCTGAAAAAATTGCAGATCTGGTGTGTTACTGTTTTCTAATATTCCTGTTATTTAATTTCTCAGATTTTAAGATATGTGGCAGCATTTAAAAATTACTTATAATCCCATTATTTGAGAATGGAAATATTTTTTAACATACTGATCATCTCTGGCAGTTGCACTGAAATCTTTTTAGAGACTGGAAGTTGCTCAGTAACTCACTGTTCATGAATACACATGAAAGGAATTATTTTTTTCTTTTATTACATCTGTGTATAAAGTAAATTTGGTTATGGAATTTCTGAGCCAACTCATATTTCTGTTCTCGTCATCAGGAGCAAATTGTGGCTAAAGAACCTGTCAGGGTGGAAAGAGAAGTAGAAGGAGAAGAAGAAGATCTTGTAGAGGAGGAGGAAGAGGAGGAGGGTGAAAATGTAGAAGAAGCAAAAGAATTCTTAGATGCAATAAAAGAAAACATGCAGCAAAATAA
Organism: Molothrus ater; assembly: GCF_012460135.2. Lineage (NCBI taxonomy): Eukaryota > Metazoa > Chordata > Aves > Passeriformes > Icteridae > Molothrus > Molothrus ater. The sequence goes on from NC_050483.2 coordinate 48,661,538, forward strand.
AGGTAGGAAATACAAAGTATGATGGTGGGATTCAGGTAGCTAGTGCAACCCTATGCAAATGGAAATCAGGAAATAAATTTGTGTTCTAGACTTTTAGTTCCTATCAAAATCAAGAATCAGCTGGACAAGGGAGAGGAAATACAATGAAGGGTTTATGAGTTGAGATAAAGACAGGGAGAGATCACAAATAGTGTACAGGGCAAAACAGACCTGACTTGGACAAATTACTTAAATGTATTGCCAATCAAAATCAGAGAACCCACCCCTACCTTCTCTCCTGAATTTAACTTTATTAATGCTTCTCTGCTTCCTCCCACCAGCAGCACAGGGAGATGGAGAATAAGGGTTATGGCCAGTTCATCACATGGTTCTGCTGCTGCTTCCTCCTCAGGAAGAGGAGTCTTTTCCCTGCTCCACTGTGGGGTCCCTCACACAGCAGACAGCCCTCCACAAACTTCTCCAGTGTGAGTCCTTCCCATGGACCACAGCTTTTATGAACTGCTCCATTGTGGTTCCTTTCCACAGGATGCAGTCCTTCAAGCCCAGGCTGCTCCATTGTGGTTCCTTTCCACAGGATGCAGTCCTTCAAGCCCAGGCTGCTCCATTGTGGTCCCTTCCACAGGATGCAGTCCTTCAGGCTGCTCCAGTGTGGTCCCTTCCACAGGATGCAGTCCTTCAGGCTGCTCCAGTGTGGTCCCTTCCACAGGATGCAGTCCTTCAGGCTGCTCCATTGTGGTCCCTTCCACAGGATGCAGTCCTTCAGGCTGCTCCAGTGTGGTCCCTTCCACAGGATGCAGTCCTTCAGGCTGCTCCAATGTGGTCTCTTCCACAGGATGCAGTCCTTCAGGCTGCTCCAGTGTGGTCCCTTCCACAGGATGCAGTCCTTCAAGCCCAGGCTGCTCCATTGTGGTCCCTTCTACAGGATGCAGTCCTTCAGGCTGCTCCAGTGTGGTCCCTTCCACAGGATGCAGTCCTTCAGGCTGCTCCAGTGTGGTCCCTTCCACAGGATGCAGTCCTTCAGGCTGCTCCAGCTCGGGTCCCCCAGGTGGTCCCAAGTCAGGCACCAAACCTGCTCCTCTCTCCATGGGTCTGCAGGTCCTGCCAGGAGCCTGCTCCAGTGGGGGCTTCCCATGGGGTCACAGCTTTCTTTTGGACATCCACCTACTCCTGAGTGGGCCTCTCCATGGGCTGTAGGTGGATCTCAGCTCTCCCCTGAACCTCCATGGGCTGCATGGTGACAGCCTGCTCACCATGGGCTGCACCACAGCCTGCAGGTGGATCTTTGCTTTGGCACCTGAAGCATCTCCTCCCCTAGTTCTGCACTGACCTGGGTGTCTGCAGAGATGTTTCTCTCACAGATTCTCACTTCTTTCTTCCCTGGACACATTTTATTTCTGCACAATGACTTTTTCCCTACATAGATATTTGGTCACAGAGGCGTTGCTACCATCCCTGATTGGCTTAAATTTGGTCAGCAGCAGATCCATCTTGGAGCCATCTGGCATTGGCTCTGTCAAACATGGGGGAAGCTTCTACCAGCTTCTCAGAAAAGCCACTTCTGTAAGTCCCCTGGCTAACAAAACCTGTCCACAGAAACCCAATCCAACAATACACCTTGTATATTAAAAGTGACATATTTTTAAAATATTTTGATCCCTCTTTAATCATTACACTTTCATCTTTCTACTTCAGATTTTTTTAATAATGTCATGTTTTCTTCTCAGAGCAGAGAGCATAAATTTCTATAACATAAAGTAAAAAGCTGGTGAAATATACCTTTGTCAAACTTACAAAAATAAAAGTAGTTTAGTAAAAACAAGTGCACGCTAAAATGAAATTGTGGGGGTTATTAAGAACTTCATACATCATTAAAAAGTAAATACTGCTTACGGAAGCCTGGAAAGAATTTGCAAAAGATTGAAAAAAGGTTCCTTGCTGAAAAATATTAGTTACCATTTATATATTAATAATGCCATGTAGTTTTGGTCTAAGTGTTTAACATTTTCCATGTGGTATAAAGTGATCCCCCTTAAAAATGTGATCCCTTGCTAAGGGTTTAGCTGATTTAGATCTTGTGTATCTGCAAAGAAATTAACTTCTTACACACCTGGAAACATCAGTAATGAGACTGGTGGCAGCATCTGTTCTGCATGCTTTGATATGTTGTTTAAAATAACAATGTCTTTTAAAATAGTTACATACTTTTATGATTAGAATGATTTATAAATATCTAAGACTTTTAATAGTCAAAGCAAAATAAAGTAAGAAACAAAAGGACAAAATTTCAGGTCAAACTTGACTTTCCTCCTACGTATTTTCTTGACAACGTAGGACAGGTAAATAAACTAATTCATATCACAACTTGTCTGAAAATGAAACTTGAAGAACCTACCTCATGTCTTTTATGGAAGACTATCTTTAAGTCTTATTGTAAAATGAAAATAGAAAATTATTGCTTTCTCGTGACTTTTTTTCTCTAAGTATTTCTTTACTGCCTCTATTAAAATCTGATTGTAGCATTCAAAATAAAACTAACTTCATGTTTAGATCATTAAGTACTAATGTTTATATCCTTGTAAACACAAAGGTAATTTTATTTTATATCTACATTTTAATATTCCAAAGATTGCTGACAATGCATAATATACAAATAGTAACTCAAAATATTTAACTTTTTAGGGTCTAAGTAGAAGAAAAATTTATTAAAATGCATTAAATGTTAGTAAAATAATTTCAGATCTCTTGTTTCTATAAGCTAGGCACCTATTAACCTTCTTTGTCTTAGGCAGTCTAGGTGATGAGTATATCATGAAAATTATGAAGGACAAGCTCATGTCCATGCCTTGTAGGAATCAGGGATATGTTTTAGATGGGTTCCCAGAGACCTATGAAGAGGCAATGGATCTTTTTAGAGGTGCGTACTGCTTGATTTGGTTTTCTTGCTGCTTTTGTTTTTATTGCTGCTGATGTTGTCATTATCATTATTGTTCTCAGAGCCATAATACTTGAGTGCATCAGCACTGTAATGACTGCAGTGCAAGATACAAAACTAAGTTTTGTGATGTGTGATTATTAGAATGTAAGAAGGACTGTAATGCACCTTATTTAATTTATGCACAAGATAATTTTTAGACTATTTTTCCTGGTAATGTAAAAAGTAAATGCTCAAGCATAGAGGATGCTCTCTTGTCCAGCTCCACTTAAGCAAGCTCTATAGAATAATTTCTTCATAATGTTTAAGAGCTACTGAATGAGGGGATCCAGCCAGTGCACCAGTACATATTTTGTGAGCCAAATTACAGTGTATTTATTAGGTGAGCTACTGTAGATACACACATTTCAAATTGTGAGCAAGCACTGTCCATACATTGAGACCAAGAATCATCTTCATGTTTAAATTACAACTGAGGTTTGAAGGTACAGAAAAACAGTCTTGTTCAGCTTAGTATGCTTTCTGCAAATGGTCATGCTCAGCTGGTACTCTACAGGCAGTTTTACTGACTATTCATAAAAGCAGACCCTTAGTAGCAAAAACCATTTTAACAGAGTTGTAAAATATTTTTACTCATTGTTCTGAGCCTTGTCTCTATTTTTTTGCAGAATAATTTATTGGGCAGTAGGAGAGGCCAAAGATAAGACAGCAGTTTTAAGACTGGACATATTTAAAAATTGTCTGTGCATGTAGATACATCTGTGGTGTAGGCAAACAACTACTAGTGTCCTAAGGTACAATTCTGGGGTGCCTGGCAACATGAATTACTTACTGAATTCTCTAAACTGGTGTTAAGGTTAGATTAATTTCCAGTTATTATTATAATTTGGATATTGGCAAACCTGTGTTTTACTTGGCACATTTTTAGCAAATAAAGTGATATTGTTGCTTCAAATGAAAATGTCAATTATTTCTTACTTTTGTTTTAATAGAAGAGGATGAAGGAGAAGAAGAAGAGGAACAAGCAGTGGGCAAAATGCCTAAATTTAATCAAATAATCATACCTGGTAAGTTCAATAGATTTCTTTTTAAATAAACGGAGTAGTTTTATTTTCTAATTAAATAAACTGATGAAAAGTTGCTGCCACCAACAAGAAGTCTAAAATATCACTCCATCTGTCCCTGTTTAATTTCACTTTAAAAAAAATCTATTTCATGTAATGCTGCTGCCCTCATATTTAAAAGTGAACAGTTAATCATAGAATCATTTAGGTTGTAAAAGACTACTAAGAGCATCAAGTCAAACCCTAAATCCAGTACTTCCAAGTCTACCACTAAACCATGTCCTTTAGTGTCACATCTCCTTATCTCTCAAATACCTCTAGGGATGGTGACTCAATCACCTCAATCGCCTCTCCAGACAGCCTGTTCCAACCATTGGCCACCTTTTTGTTAAAGAAGTTTTCCTTAATAAAAAGGAAGGGTTTGGTTCAGTTTCTGGGTTGTTTGTTTGTTTGTGGGTTTTTTTGTGAAAATGCCACCAACTGTTGGCTGATAACAACAGTAGTGGCTGTCTTGTTGTGATTACAGCAGCTTAATGGAATAAAAATGTAATGCATTGGTTATGCTGAGAATTAAAATAGAGTGGATTTAATCTATGTAGAAATTGCTTTATCCTGCTGGTTTTGCTTGATTCCTTTGGAAATTTTGTATATATTCAAACAATATGTTCTTCTTCACAGAATTTATTTTTTCTTTGATTGCATCTGATGAATTCCTTATAAACAGAATAATACAACTTTCAGAGAGTGAAGTTGCTGGAACTCATTATACTGAGGAACAGTTCCTGGAAACACTGAAACGCTTCCGCAAGATAAATACTGATGATGTGACTGTTCTCAACTATTTTGATGAACTTGAAATACATCCTCAGTTTATTGGTAAGGAATAATAAAATTAGTAGATATAATATGAATAAAATTTTTTTGTTCTTACAAATTTAACACTTGCAAAAATCAAATAGTAAGTATCCATATATAAATAATATTTTTATTAACATTGCAGAATACATATACAACAAGCATTTAATGATATACCTGCCTGCAAAAATGTTCTTTTACTGTTAACCTTTTTGTAAAATTTGGGGTGTTAGTTGTTCATTTTTGTAATCTTAATTATTAAAATAATTTTGTGACTTAGGTTACAGATCTCTGTACTGGCATCCTTTCAGATAGGTGTAAGAGTACATTTTCATGGACATAAACACTATGGTTCCTTATATTTTTTTTCTTTAGATTTATCCTCTGATGCTATTGTTGTCCTCAAAAATTGGATTTGTTACCTGGTGGGCCACAAGCTAATAATTACACCCTGAAGAGAGGCATTGATTGTTTATTTCAGAGTTGTACTAACTTCTGTGCTTGGTGGTACTCCACAAACACTCCTACTATCAAAACTTGTCACTATTTATACATTTTACCAAACAAAGGGATTAGTGTTTATTGGCTAAATATTACATAGTTCTCTTATTAATTAGTATTCTATCTTTTATTGGATAATTATTCTCTTGCTGCCCATGCTCAGTGTTACTCTTCTTTTGGGTCAGTGGGTTTTTTGTGTTGGTGGTCCTTGAATACGGTTGTGATTTCCTCACTGCTGGCATTAACTTTCACCCAGCTGGAGCTGATTTCAGCACAATTTCTCAGTTGGCTTTATTAGTTTCTTCCTTGGCAGTTCTGCCAGATGTCCTTATGGCTTGTAAATGTTGTACTCTTTGTGTCCTCTATCAGTGGTATATCCTTCTTCCCCAGCTTTGTTAATGGCCCATTGGTCTGAGATCACTGAGTCTTGTTCAGGCCTACACCTTAAGAAGGTAATTCAATGAACCAGTAATTTGTTTTTGTAATACCTTGACATCATTTAGGGCTTGCTGTCTGTTTCATGGGTTAAATCTTCCTTCTCATTGATCAAGCTTGAAAGTATGCAAAGATTAAACCTCAAAGTACATAATTTCTTTTAAAAAATTTTACATTTTCCACATTTTGCAATACCATGACAATATGTGGGTAATCTGTAAATTAAGAAGCATTTAAGAAAATTACTAGAAATCAAAAGTGGAAGGCTGAGACTGAATCTGTTTTGCACTATACCTGTATGTGAGAAAATTTGTCTTCCCTACATACTATCTAGAAAATTGTGATCACTGGGAAATCTTGAGAAGATAACTATAATCTGATTTTTCATGCCAGCGAGATTAGAGTGATAGCATTCTAAAGAAATGTGGGTTTTAGGGGGGAGAGGAAAGGAAACAAAGATTAAGGTAGAGACCTCTGCAACTAAAATCAAACTGCTGATATTTTGAATGACTATTTGAGATGAATTATGAAAAGTTAATTGTTCAACCCCCTAGTCACAACTGATTTTCCAAGACTTTTATTTCTTGTCACTCATGGAGATTATTTTGAAAATAATAGGATATAAGTGTTGTTAGGAAGTGTAGAAGTGGGAAAAAATAGTGAGTTAGTGTAATTATTTTAGAACTGAGGAAATTCTACTGTGAAAAGTAAATGTATGGAATGGTAAATATTAAGGTCTGGCATCACCAATTGGTCATATTCTCAGCTTATACACTTCTAGATATGCAAGTAGAGGCACTGTCAATTAAGAATTATGCCTCAAGATTATTCTTCAGCTGTAGCCCACTCCAAATACAGAAACTCAGTTGCCTACTGATTTTAGTTATTGCAGTATCACAACTGTGATGTTCCAGATGGTTTTCACGTTGGGTGTATAGCATTGATTCTCATGTTCAAATGAGCATCATCCTCATGTCCTGTTTGTCTCAGAAGTGTCTCCTTACCCATGTTCACATTCCTGGTTGTTACCCATGGAAGCATGCAGGTGTGTTGCTTCTGCTGTAAAATGGTAGGAACAGATTACAAAGATAACTCAGCCATTAACCCCTCCATTCTAGTCGATGTTCCAGCTGGATTTTCAGATGCGTAGAATTAAGTAGCAATGGATTTTATCAGAGACCCAACTGCTTGCTCAGTTATATTCTGAAGAAGAGGTTAAAAATGGTGCCTGTGATTTATTAAATAATGTTTCAAAATATTAAAAGTTTTTTTCCACCTTAAATTTAAAAAATTGTAGCATATGGTTTTATGTATAATTTTTATGATTATTATTTTTTTCTGAGTCTGAAATATGATTAGTACAAAGGAGTGGGCTTCAAGATTCTGGAAACTCAACTTTGCTTTGATGACTCACTATATGAAGACTGCAAGTTAGTTATCTTGTGTCTTGTTTTTCTCATTTGCAAGCTGGGAATGGTGACAGGCATGTCAGATCTTATACAAAAAGGTATATTAAGGCTACAACAGCAATCCTTTTGAAGACCTTAATTTATGAACTCCTTTCCTCTCAGCTAGCATCAGTGCTAACTTCATTTCTCATTTAAATGGCATTAGTTTTTGAGGATAAATGTAGTTAATTCTGATTGCCGTAAAATGAACATTGTACTCTTCTGTAGCCATCCAAGAAAAAAAATGCAGTCTTTGAGACCTCAAATTCAACATTGAAACCATTATTAGCAATACTTTAAATGACAAGAAAAGTGATTTTTATTGTAATTTGTATATCCACGTGCAGCTAAAATTGTAGGAATGATGGGCTGCTTGCCATAGCAAATGCATTGCTTTAGTTTGGAATACTTCAGGAATGTAATTCCTGATTTTTTGAAAGAAGAAGCTGTAAAATAAGGTTTATCATGTAGAATTATGTTAGTTCCCTCCTCAATTCATGCTCAGAGTTTGGATTTGAGGTCCAAATCACAAACAATTTAACTCTTGGAAAAATGGTATTAGTATTTGAGAGTCTGATTCTACCCGAATTGGTGATTAGAAAGAACTGGGAAAAATGCTTTGCCAATGACTTTCAAAATAATTTCCTAAGGAACTGTGGAGCAGGGGTGACTGGACTCTCATCTAAATGCTGTATTATGAGTCTTCTTTTTCCCTCCATCTGCATGTCTCCTTACCCACTTCTGTGCTTTTACACCTTCCATTTCCTGCCCCTGAAGAAGTCCTTTACCCCAGTATTCTCTCCCTCAAACGTCCACTTTTCCTCTTTTCCATGTACATTCCTGTACTGTTTCTGCCTCCACACACTGAATGCATACAGAAACTAGAGAACCCTGGAGAAAGTCTTCATTCTTCTGTATTTTTTCTTCTTCTTCTTTCTTGTCAAGTTTATTGTGCAAGTAACTTCCAGCAATTAGAAGTGGAGAAGGAATAAATGAAAGAGAAGGTCTTGTTCAGTCCTTGTGTTCCTACATGAAGCTACAAATTTGTTTTGTAAATACAACACAGTAAGAGATTGACTAGAGAAATTTGTGTATTTGTAAATCTGTATGAGAAATGTGAATTTGTAAATCTGTATGAGTGAAAACATTGGAGTTTGTGCCACATCCTAACAACCTATTGTGTAGCATTCAGGGGGGAGAGAAGGACAAAACTGATGGTTTTGTGCATCTGGAGAAGTTGACATAAATTGGTGCCAGGAACATATCTGAGAGATGGTAGTTAACCTCTTTTTTGGGTTTCAAAACCTAGGCAAGCTTCAATCGTTAAACAGTAGTTTTAAAATTTATTTTAGTATGTTTCTTCCTTACATCAGCTAAAAAGGCAAAGTATTTCAGCTGAAACTGGTAAAGAAAATCAGATTTAGAAAACTTCATTCTATGTAACAAAAAAATGACATCTATAAGCAATTGGAAATAACATCTTTTACTTGAAAATTCAAATAACATGAACACAATATATTTTTAGGTCTTGCATAATACTTGAGAATAGTTGACAAAACCTTGAAATGATTCTCTCTTGTATTATTTAAAAGATATAGCTGTATATGAAGATTTTGAAAACAGACTTGCTGTATCAAAGATCATCAAGGAAGTTGGAGAACCTCGGAATTATGGTTTGACAGATGAAGAAAAGGAGGCTTTGCAACGCCAGGCAGCTGAGGAACACCTTGCAAAAGAAGCTAAAGAAAAAGCTGAACAAGAGCGTAAAGAAGATAAGGAAAGGGAAGAAAGAAAGGAGAGATGGGAAGAGTGGGTAGGTTAATACAGTTTTTTGGGAAAACATTATTATTTATGTGTTTTAGATGACTTCAAGTAATCTGTTATGTAAATACACTTGGGAAATGTAGCATAAATTCTCTTGTTCCTTATATCCTAATTTAGGTTTGGGTTAGGCTATCTCCACAGTGCATTTTAAAGCCCATCTTACATAATCTGCTTTTTTTATTACAGATATAGCATTTTTTTTCATTTTAGTATCAGCTTGTCTTTAAAATACTTTTATGGTACTCTTGCTGCTGCTGTGCTGTAGCTCTTCTATTTTACCATTTATAAATATCTACTACAATCAGTGGAGACTTTCCTTACCAAGTCGAACAGGACTTTTGCATTTGCTCAGTTTACTTCTAAGCGCCTGACTAAGGCTTAATTATCAAACTAGATTTTTAGCTCAACCCTAACCCAATCTTCCAGCCTACATTGCAGAGAGGTTTCTGAGCCTGCAAGAACGTGTGTAAGAGCTGAGTACTCGGTTGGGTAAGGACTACCTGATGCAGTCTGAAGGATGGTTTTTGTTTGCTACTAATCTAATAAGTACTTGGTATTTAGGCTAGCTGACCCCAGAAGACTTGCTCCTGCTGCTTTTTCCTTATTTATTTTTCCACACCCAAGGACAATTTAGTTAAATGACCTGAAATTCGTACTGTAAGAATGTTTCTGTTCACACCCAAAGTCAGGCCGTTTCACCGGAAGGCAAGTCCATTGTCTTCTTTTAGAGTTATTTAAAAACAAACTGATCCTTCCACGGAGAAGTCTTTTTTTTATATTTGAATGCCCATACACATCTCTGGGGTAATAATATGCTGAAATTACTGACAATTAAAGAAGAACTTACATTCCTCTGATGTTGGCTCGTATATAAGGGTTTTCTAATATCTGGTTATTTACAGCTTCATTCAACATTAAACAGCATTTTGTACCCTGTAAAATTCCTAAGAATAGCTAACACATTTTAGCTAGATTCAATCCAAGCCATCTACCTTTAAAAGTGCAAACTGCATTTATCAAAGCTGAAGTAGGTGTTAGATAAAATGTGTGTTTAAGGTTATCCTTTAAAATAGGCAGATGATCAGATCTAAGCAACTGTTCATTTGTCCTTGACACTATAAATTAGCTGCTGTCTCCGAGAAGTGGCCAAAGACCACTTGCAAGATTTATTCAATAGCACTCCTGGATTGTGTGAATAAGGTAAAAATTGGTGTATCTGTTTTATCTGAATATTGCTTTTGTGTTACGCCTTGAGTATAGAAAAGCAGTTTTCAGAGTATCATCTGTTTGCTGTGTCTCTATATGACTCAGGCTACTGATGAATAAAATGAGTGAAGAGAGAGGACAATGAAAACGAGTTGGAGTAATATTCTGGCTAAAGCTGCTGCAAGTATGCATGCTACTAAGTGCTATTGGATGTAAGAAAGAAAAGCTTGCAGCAGTTATATTCCCTCATCCCCCTTAGTTTTTGAGTGTAAAAATATAATTTGATTTAACCTGAATTCAGAAATAAATTCAGCTGGTGGAAACAGATGTATTTCACTGAGTCAAATACACTAAAACCAGTATTACACTGGTTTTAGTGTATTTGACTCTCAAGCCCCTCAAAAACATCAATGAAATACGAATAAAACAAATAAAGGGAACTAAAGAGAAACAAACTCAACACAATTAACAAATTTAAAAATTAGAAAGCCAGGGCTCTCTACTGAGTGAAAATATTCTCCTTCCCTCCAGTTAAAATAAGCCTCAAGAAACAACCCATGTTTTACAATAGCACTAATTTTTGAAGTGCTACAGTGTATTTCAACTGTTTTGCCAAATACCTTATGGAAACAGGACCACTGGAAGACTTGAGAATAAACCTCCTTTTAGGTGTTAAGAAAAAAAAATCATTTTAGTAAAGAGATTATGTCAGTCCTTATAATGTTCAATTCTTTGCCCTCAGTGTGTTGTGTGCTCTAAATTTAATAAGCAGTTAGTAATTTTTACTGTCAACTTGTTCTTTAAAGTTCTGTCTACAGCTTCTAAAACTATTTTTCTCTCTAGACCAGCACTATTATTTAGCCAAATGTTATTTGATGGATTTTATAAACATTTTTTTTCTTTATTAATTGTAGAATAAACAGCAGGAGGAAGTGAAAAAACAGGAACAAGAGTTATTGGAGGCCCAATCTATTCCACTACGAAACTATTTAATGAAAAATGTCATGCCAACACTTATGCAAGGGATAAATGAATGTTGTAGGATCAGGCCAGATGATCCAGTCAATTTTCTGGTAAGGTGATTATGTTTTGTTTCTTAAATATTTTTGAATACTCATATAGACTCAAAGAATCTCTATTAATGAAAGGACTTAAATTTCCTCCCCACTTTCAGGATAGTAACTAATTAATGATTAGAATCTGCAATTCTGGTGACCAGCAATTATAGTGAAAATTAAAACCCAGAAACTACTCCTCATGGGATCAGTTGATACTGTGTATCAAGGGAAGGATCCAGTGTAGTTAAACAGTAATAGAACAAAAATCACTACCAGAATCTGTTTCCCCTTAGTACGTGCACTCACCACATCTTATGTACCCTGACAATTCTGCTGTGCCATAGAGGATTACAAGTTAAAGAACTTTTTTACATTAGGCTTTCATTTCCACTAGACTGATTTGTGCCAATGAACCTGTTATGATATCTGATAGCTGGAGTTAGGTGCCTCAAAAGAGGGTCCACAAACAAAGAAATCCCTGAGCAATTACACCCTTACAATCTAGACTTCCCATCCCTCACAGGACATCCCTCATGGGACCAAGAGCTCTGTGAGGCTCTGAGATCTGGCTGCCCTTCATTGGTTTGCTGTCTGTTACCAAGGGCTTGCTAAAGGGTCACCTGTACACCCTCTTAGGTCGGTTTCAGTGGGCTTTAGGTTGGTTCTGTTTCTTACAATCATGTGGTTGTTACGGTTCATATACCATGATCTATGGGCTGTCTACCCCAGCTATTAATTTTTAAGTAATGTTTAAGCTGCAGCTTTGTCTATTCTATTATTAATGTTCAAATTGTTAGTGCCAGGTTTCACTGTAATCCATCTTTGACTTAAAAACATAACCATATGGTTCAGATAAAGTTCAACCTGCAGCCTAAAAATTCTAGCTACTTATGCCTACTTTCAAATGATTTAAAATTTTTAACTCTTCAGAAAGCAGGACATCACTCTCCCCCCCCGCTACCCCCACCCCCCGGCACAACTGAACACATTGTCATAATGATAAATGGAATCTCTTTGGTAATTGCCTTCACAATACACACATAAATAAAGGAGAAAATCCTGTAGGACATTCACAGACTAATTCCCGTTGCAAATGACCTCAGGACAGTATCCAGCTCAACTTTGGACTGCAAGCAGGGTCAGGTCATTGCATTCAGACAGGAATCTAGGTGCCGTAACGTTATTGCTGTGCTGCTGTTCTGCCTGCACGTCCTAACCAAGCTGTTTATGAGCTGAAACAGAGCATTTTATTAATCAAGCAAAAGCTTAAAATGAAAGGAATGGTGTTACAATGCAACTTCAGGCACTAAGGGATGTTTTCTTTTTGCCTACTGGTGACAGCTACCTGTAGCTGTAGGAGTATGAGATCTTCCCTCATAACTGCATAGCTTTTAAATATCAGGATCAGTGGGTACAGAAATCAGGTTCTAGGGTGCTCCCTAGACCTTTCCTTGGACTGACAAAAACTGTTATAAATGGCTCACTTCCTTCTCTTGCCCACGATAGAAACAGTGACTGCTATGAAAAGGGTGAGTGAGGTCAGTGTTATTTTGGATAGTCTTTGGGGGAAAGAGATTTCTCTGACAGAGAGACATTTTTTGGTGTAAGTTACATTTAACATGTTCTGCAGTTTTGTTTAAAGCAATATTATCCACTATATGTTCGTTATTTTGCATATATTTTGAAGTTGGAGATGTGAAAATAATTGTAATTTTGAAACTATTCTGTTTATAGGCAGAATATCTCTTCAAGAACAGTCCTGATATCGACTGGAATAAACGTTAAATCCTAGCAGCAACAGGAATTGTGAAACAAAAAGGGAGAAAATTCCTAATACATTTTAGATAAAAAAGACTTAGTTTCTCATGTTATTTTTGTTTAGACTTACTATGCAGTCTTCATTTTTATTTATCATACTTTATTACTATTTTGTACTGGATGCTTAATCCTCTTCTATAACATTTCCATTTGCTGCATGTATTGATTGATACATTTACACATCTGTATATTATTTTCCTAATCCTTAGTGAATGTAGGCAGCTAGCCTGACAAAAACTTTTATTAAAAAATTTATTTCTACTGAAAAAGGAAATAAATAGAAGCAGCAAACTCTCTTATTTCCCCTCCCAGTTTGCCAAGAGGCAAAAAGTCACACAATACAGTCTTCTTGTGCTGATCTGAAGACTTACTGGTTAACAGGTTCCCAGCACATGTATGTCATAAAACCTGTGTTTAACTTTGGTACCAAACACATGGCTGTAGAACTCATTTAATAATCTTCAGCATTCAACCCTAGATACATATTTTCTAGAGATTCTTGAAGAATCTAGAGTTTCCAGCACATGGCTGTCCTTCCCAATTTTGCTGACTTCATCCAGCTGTCACAGGAACCATATCTGTGCTGACTGAGCTGGAAGTGATTGCATACTTGGTGTAAAACAAATACAGGATTTTGTCAAAACAGAAGGCAAGGACCCTTTGTGCAAAAGGAGGGGGGGAAAGTGGAAGAGCTGAAAGAATAGTGACATAGAAACATTTGACAGCTATATTGTCTGTAACTTTGAGTATCAGAATTTTAGACGTGTTAATGCCTGATGTTTTTATTCAGATATATTAGTGTTTTTGAAGAGTATCTTATTTCATCTGTTTTCATAGTTACACAGACAAGTTGGGAATAGAATTCAGAACCATCATCTCCTACTCTAAAGAAACACATGTTTTTGTGATCTATATGTCCTATATACTGTCAGCTAAACTCACCATTTGTCCTGTGAGGCAATTGAAGATGAAATAATTGGTAGCTTTTGACACTTTTTTGTGTCAAAAGTTTGAAAGGGTTGTTTTTCACAATAAAGATGACACTTAAAAGGAGAGGGTAAACAAGGTTTTCTCTAGTTACTGTAATGCATTGACTTTTCTAACAATAAAGTTTTGAGCTGCTCTATAGAGTGTGACTTTCTTATAATATTCTGAAAGTTTATGCATACTACTCCAGGCAGACATTTCAAGAACAACTCTTACAAAAGGATCCGTTTGCTTTGCGCAGGGCACGAAGGCACAGTGAGCCCGACGGGGGTAGCCAAAGCCACGCACGGGGCTGCCTCTGAACGAGCCCCTCCCGCGCCTAGAGCGCCGGGACGGCTCCCGGAGACTCTGCGGTGCCGGGGCCAACCGAGCCGAGCCGAGCCGAACTGAGCCGAGCTCGTCCCGTCCGCTCCCGTCCCGCCCGGCCCCGCGCACGCACCGCCCTGCGGCCGTTGGCGCTTTGTTTTCAAACCTCGGCCGGCGCCGCGGCTGCCGCCGCCGCGACTACGTTCCCCAGCGTGCCTCGCGGCCCCGCCTCCCTCTGCGCATGCGCGGCCGGGCGAGCGTGCGCGCCATGCGGGGGTGTCCGCCGCGCTGCGTCAGCCCCCCCCCCGCCCCGGGACGTTGCTGTGGTAGCGTCCGGGCGCCATGTTAGAAGGCCGGAGGGGAAGAGGCGAGTGAAGCGGCGGCGGCGGCCGGGCCCGGCACAGCCGCTCCCTCCGCTCCCGGGGCCTGGCCCCGGCCCGTGCCATGATCGCGGCTCCCGCCGCTCCGCGGGACGAGTGACCGGTCCTCAGGCGGCAGCGGTGGGTGAGGAGGAAGAAGAAGAGGAGGAAGGGGACGACGCGGCGGCGGTGGTGGCGGCGGCGGCGGAGGAGGAGGAGGAGGGGCCGGAGAGACGATGCCGTTGTAAGTCCGGGAGCTCGCGGGACGCGCTAGGGGCTCGCGTTGTGCCGGCCCCGGCCCGGCGCTCCCCACATGCCCGGGCCCTTCCTGCCGGGGCTCGGGCCCTTCCCCCCCGCGCGGTCCCCTCGGCCCGGGCGCTTCCGCTGCCGCAGTGTGCGGCCCTGGCGCTGCTGCCCGCGCCGCCGGAGCTCCATGCTTTCTCGCCCCCATCATGTGAGCCCCGGAGGTGATAGCGATACGCCTTTTGCCTTGTTGTCGCCGCCTTTGCGATCTCGCAGCGGCAACGTGCGGGACGGGGAGGACGCGTGCGGCGGCCTCCGCTCGCTGCTGCTGGGTCAGGGCGCACGGAGGGGCGAGACCCGCGTGTTTGTCCCTCGCTCGCCCCGGCCCTAAGGGTGAAGCGCTTTTCCCTCAGCCCCGGCGAAGTCTCTCCCGCTGTGACCACGCGGGCGGTTTTTCCCGTGCCGTGGCAGGAGACCCTGGGCCGCTGGTTCCAGGGGGCTCCCCGAGCCCGGCGTGCTGCCCTTGGAACCCCCCGCTCCCGGCGGCTCCGGGCAGCGCCCCCGGCCGGCGGACGGGCCCGCGCGTCCCTGCCGCCGGCAGCCGGGGCGCTTGTGCGCTGGCCGTGCCGTGCCGTGACCCTGCTGGCAGTCAGGAATAACCAAGTGTGACCTTATTCATCCCAGTTTGTTCGCTGATTTTTTTTTTTTTTTATTTTACCCCACCTCTGGCTTTTTTTTTTCTCTTCCTTTTTTTTTTTCCGTCTCTCTCATCGCTTTAACGAATTTTTACGAATTCTGATGGAGACGACAAAACTTGAAGCTCCTCAGTCCTGAAGTTCATAATCTTAGTATTTTATCACATTATAGAAATCGAGGGAAACAGTAGGTTATCAAGTGACTTTTCAGAATAAGGCACGTTTATCTATTTTGCTCGGTTGGCCTGTTTGTTTGGTTTTTTTGTTTGTGTGGTGTTTTTTTTTTTCGTTGAAGGAGAAATATAAAGAGTTTGTGATTCTACACTCTCTCACTGTTACAATTTGGGATTATTCACTGTGGTTAAAAATATGTCAACTTTTAAGAGGCAAATAGCCAGGGTTGTCTGTTATGGTTGTTAATTCAGTCTGAAAGTACTGCAAAGTTAGTCATGGGGTAGATGACATGATAGAAATTTATCTGAGAGGATTTATGGCAGGGAAAGAACCAGTGGGTGAATGCAGGAAGGAAAATGGTTATGCTGAGTAGGTTCTAATGGTTGTATAACGAAGCGCCAATGTCTTTATAGGTAAGTTTTGCACATGTTAATTATGGCAATGAAAAGTACCAGAAGTCAGCTTTTGAAGTTGGTTAGGCTTTTCAGCCTCAGGAAAATGGGAGGGTATTTATTCCACTTGCTTTCATTCTTAGCTTATTTTGTTGTGACTACATAAATTCCAAAGGGTTAGTAACAACATTCAAAAGTTTGGGCTACTTTTATGTGTTGTAATAACAGCCATCTTCAGTTTTGAAGAGTTCGGAATGATTTGATAATTTCTCTTGATGTAGGTGTCTATGATACTTTAACTAGAAGCACTTAAATAACAGTACATAGTTACAATAGCACCAAGTTATTTCTATTTTCAGTGTAAACATTACTTGGCAACTTAACTAGTACAGGACATTTATTGTAGTTAGCAAAAATGAGCCTTTTTCAGTTTATGCATTTGTTCTGTCATTTGTATGTTTGACATTGTTGACTTGGTATCATCCAGTCAAGACTTTAAAGTGAGTATTATAATGTCACTAAGTAGAAATGCTGGTAATGCTAATTCTTGAGTTTGTGAAGTGAAGCCTCTGACTTTAGAGAAAAGAAAGAGACAGCTTGGGAAAATTTTTCCTCTGTAATTCTTTCCAGGCAGTTGACTCTGTCTTCTGGACGATAATATTTTTGAGTGAAAGTGGAACAACCCTATGTTACTGCCAAAGTTTCATGGTAACAAAATGTTCTTTTTTTTTTTTTTTTTTTTTTTTTTGCCTGACCTTTCAATATGTTGTTCAAACTTCGTTTTCAGCCCTGGTGTTTACAACTGACAGGCCTTGTCAGAACTGATTTCTTATACAGCCAGAGGTTGTCATTCTTGACTTGGAGTTCCGGGTTCTCCAGAGTTCACCAGTGTTCATATTGCACTCATTAACAGTATGATACAAGTAGAAAACCAATCAAATTCTTCCTGTACGTGGTACATCAGTAGTAAGACTGCTGATGCTGATATCTGGCATTTACAGAAGCCTTTACTATTTTTTTAAATATTAAAATTTATCCTAGAAACTTATGTGACTTTTTGTTAAAATTCTCATGTGGGAAGCGCTAGGAGCTGTATAAGGAAGAAGTCTTCAACAGAAAAGCTGATTACAAACAAGGATGACTATTTCCCCTGTCATAAAGATATATTTTAGTGCATGGTTAGGTATAGAATAGTCCTGTGCATTATCTGAAACATAAGATACCAGGGAAGGATGAACTCACTAAGCTGTTCATGTGTTTTGGTTGGATCTGGGGCTTATACAGAAAGGCTTCTGACTCAGTGAAGGTGGAGCTATGTTTATGAGAGTGATGATTTACTCTTTGCATGTAACCTTGGGCTTTCTAACCCTCCAAACTGAGAAAATAAGAATCTGTTTCTTGGTAAGGTGCTGAACATCTGTGTGTGCTGAATTCATGGCAAAACATTTTTGAAATGTTTTGTAACCAGAAGTGGAAAAATGCTTTGAGTCATATACATGAACATTTAAAAGTGCCATAAGATCTATAAATTTTAAGTATTATTAGTATTGCTAACTTCTCTATTAGAGTTTTGGAATGTCATTAAGAGTTATTCTTTCCAGTAGACAGTCAAGCTGATTCTCACTTCTGAAGTAAGACTTCTCATTTTTTTCTTTCACTGACCTTTGCTGTAGACATAGGCAAAGTCATTGTTTTCTTCACTTTTCATTAGAGACTGTCAGTTTACATGCCAGAAATACAGCACTGTATTTAAAATGCCTTGTGCTGCCTGGGAATGGGTAAGAAGTGTGTTTCTGAGCAGAGGGAGTTGAGAATTTTATAGGCTGTTAGGAAAGGAATTCAATTATTCTTAACTTTGCAGAGCAGTAGACTGACTTTAGAGGAGTGGTTGCCATAACATAAAGTGATAGCTTTCTTAACTGAGAAGCAATTAATATAAAAATGTGTGCTGAGGATTAGATGCAAGGATATATGGTTTTGCAGTAGCTTTCAGTCTTCCAGTATCACTCTAAAAAAGGACTGAGTTTATACCTGTTAGCGTAAAGGTATGCACAGAACTTGGAAACCCAGTTATTTTGGGCTGAGCAAATTTCACCACTGAGACAAATTATTCTCTAAGCAGTGAAATGCTTTGTGGGATTCCTAGTTCATAGTTAATAGTCCCTGTTATCTTTTGATTCATCCTTACTGAATTTCTTAAATTGCTCTTGAGTTTTTTGTCTCCCGTATAGCAATAAAAATAGTTTTTGGTTCAACTGCTGCCTGTGCAGTTCATTAGCACTTTCTTTTCTTTAAACTTGAGAAACTTTTCCTTCAACTGTGTTAGTAAGACTATTGTGGATGGGTTTTTGTTTGCACATGCTGCCTTTCCTGTTCTTCTGTGTGAACAGAAGAGCCAGAGAGCTCAGGAGAGTGTCCAAGGTTAGCAGAATGTGTATGAATGACCATTTGCCATAGGTGAGCCTCTTCTGTACCCCTGTTACCTGCAATTGCTCCAATGTCTGTGTTCAAATCAGTGTTTGTTTTGAACACCTCATACTGACAGTTGAAGACATCATTCATGGCCTGAATGGTCCAGTAATATTCTGCTAGATATTGAAACTTCTATTCAGGGGGGATAGCTGTATTGTCTTAAACATTTGAAACATGTGTTCCCCAGTAACTGATTGGCACAGCCTTCATTGATGTTTCCTGTCTAGATTTTTGAAACTTTGTGTGGAGTGATGGTGGAAGCATTAAGCTGGAATCTTCACTCTGAATTGCCAGTCACTCATTGCTGAAGGAAATGTAAAAAGAAGCAAAACTCCTCAACGGAGTTTTGCTGAATCTGGACACAGTGGAGCTTGAGCTCCATGAATTTAGCTCCAGCTAGTCAACCAGATGGTGTGATGACCAGTATTGTTTCAGGAATCTGACTTGGGTGTCTTCATCAGCAAATAAAAAGGAATACATTTTGCTGAGCTAATCAGTAGAGGCAAATAGATAAGTGAGGATAATCATTGAGAATCCTTGTGTATTTTGTCTTAGTATCTGGATGAGTTTGAAACTTAGGGGGATTTAAATTGTTATGTTTTGTTCAGTATAATGCTATGTATTTTTAATATTTCAGTTTGTTGTTAATATTTTGTTTGTATTGTCTTTTATTTTTGTGATGTTTTCCAAATTTCAGGAGCATGATATTTAGGTAGTGTGGTGCTGAAGGCAACTGTATTTTGTTTGTGATAAGAAATTTAAATTCTTAACAGAAATAGCACTACAAATAGTACTGTTAGAATGGATGTAGAATACAGTGAGAGAAAAGAAAAGTATTTAGAAAGACAGATTTTCGTGTGGGGGTAGATGTTGGTTTAAATACAAAGCACATCTGAAAAAGTTCAAGACAGGATTGCTGATTTTTCTGAGGATGGAGAAAGGTTCTAGTGTTGTAAAAGCAAACAATAGTACAGAACTTGGAATTACTACCCAAGTCTTAGTTATATATGGGACAGTGTTACATAGGTACAGCTGCATTTGTGCTATGTTCAGTTTAAATAGATGTGTCAAGCTATCACCTGATCTTCAAAGGATGCACTGTAATCCCTCCACTACTTTAGAACAACATTTAGTCACTTCCATATAAAGGAGTTTAGAGTTGTATGCTCTGGAAACTGTAAAGGTTCTTACAAGCTTTATTTGTTGTTTTTTTTTTTTTTTTCTTCCACTTCTGCACTGTTTAAAATGGGTTTTAGCAGTGACCATATAGCCAAGGTCTGTTCTTTTAGTTTGGTAGTTACTGGTAACAATATAAAAAGATACTGCCTACCAAAACTTGAAGTTCTGAGGAAAAAGTTTGGCTGCACTGCCTTCAGCTTAACACAGATTAGATTGTGTCTGTATTTTTATATGGGGAAGAAGGACATGTATGTTTCTTGCTGATTAAATTGATATTTGAATCTGAAATACTGAATCATAACACTCTAGAATAAATCCACTGTAGCTGTTGCCCAGCTTGCACATGGTAAATTGTTAGTATAGTATAAGTTCTTCAAAAATTCAGATTAAAGCAGAGCTGCAGCAATAGCATGTTAAATTTAACTCTATATAATTTTCTGTGACTTTATTTTGTGTTTGTGCAGTTGACAGATAGCTCATGGTCATCTCAGAGTGATAGGATGATCTTCATGTTTATATGTTGTTGACAAGAAACAATCCCCAAAGCCGCAAACTGTATCTTAATTTTCTTTGTGATCTTAAAAAGAAATGCTTAGTTTTTTTTTTTTTTGTTTGGTTGGTTTGTTTGTTTTGGTATTTTGGTTTGTTTTTCCTTTTTTAATAAAAACCAAAACCAAACAACAAACACAAAAACCCAAAACAAAAAATCCCACAACTCAACAAGCCCTAGACATGCTTTCAGTTGTGTCAGACCCAGATGATCTGCCAAATCTGCTGTTGTCAAGAGTGAGTAGCTGAGATGGAACTTCAGTTGTTGTTTAATACTCTGCTTTTTGTTAATGTGTAACTTTAGTGAGTACCAGAAGTGATTTGCCATCAAGGTATTGACTCCCCAGCAAGGCTAATCTCTAATCCGTTTGGGTAGGAGGTTAGCACTGATACTTCCCTGGCTTTTCACCTTTCTCTTTGAATAAAATTGGTAGCTTAAGATCTTCTCTAGATGTGTCACAAGCAAAAAGTAGAATGTCCATAAGCCCATATGTGACTAAGGGAAGATATTTGAGTGTGAGTATGATCTCCATGGAATGTAGGAGGCAGGGAGAGGATGTACCTTTACTTGTTTATATTAACTTTATTGCTGCCTTTTAAATGAATACATGAACAGAATAAGTTACTTTATTCTGTCCTTCATTAAGTTTAACAAACTTTCTTGTCATACCATTTTTTTCTTGAATTTTCCAAAGGAATTTTTTTCATATTCTTTGTTGTGCTACAGAAACCTTAGACTAGAATTAACTGAGCAGGTGTAAACAGCAGAGCTTCAATTTAAATGTTTTTATCTGGAAATTACTTATGTTCTCTTCCATGTTAATATATGTTAACTGTCTTCTGCAGCTGTAAAATCTTGAAGGCAGCTGTGCTGAGAATTGTTACACACTAACCCAGTGAAAGGGTACTTACTAACTCTTCAGTGCTCAAAAATAGGTGAAACACTTGTGTTGGGGAGGTCCGGTGCTGTTGATAGCATCGTTATTTCATTATTATAAAAGTAAATGTAAGAACTGTAGCTGGCTTTATGTAAGTTCCCAGAGATGTATATCTGGTGATCGATGTAATTGGCTGTTTGAAGCTGTTGTTTTAGTGAGCAGTTTCAGAGCTTGTTCGTGCCCTGTGGCCGTGCTCTGGTGGTCCTGGAGGGGCTGCAGGAACGCTGGTTTAAGTCATTGCAGTGAGGTGTTTTGAAGGCAGAGCTGCACATTGCACTGCCAGGGCTGTGTGTAAACCACACTAGGGAAGAGAGCTGATGTTTGGCTGGGGTTTATGCACTGTATTTTATAGACACTGTAAAGGACTATGTTTTAATTGTTAGTTCTTGAATTTGTCAATCATGGCCCTTACAACTGGGGGAATATAGAAGCCTCTGTCAGCATTGGTGACTTCAGAAATTAGCTCAGCAGAATCTGGTTTTGAGTGACATTGAGTCTTTTTTGAAATACAGTAACAGCACCTGCCAGGCTGTGTTTTGCCAGCCCTTTTAATGAAGTCTAATATCTGCTGAATTGGATTCAGTTTCTTGCTAAGAATGGGTGAAAATTAGAGTTAGACCATCAGGAAATTTTTACACAAAGCTAAAATATTGATTGTTTTGTACTACTGCTTTAAAAAACCTGCAAAAGTAAACTGAAAAGTCTTAAATTAAAAAGCATATATTTTTTATTTCAAAATAACAGTTGGCAATAGGGGAGAAAATGTAGTTCAAACAACTTGCTTTGTGGTATAAGTTAAAATATTCAAAGGATGTTTATACATTGACACTGTTTGTTTTCTGGCTGCTTTTTTAGAGGCAGTTAAGTGGCTGAAAGTACTATTTGTGTTGACATTCCTAAAGTTTTTTGTTTTTTTTTTGAAGAGAAGAAAGTTTTAGAAGGAGCAAAAAGTTTTAGGGGCTTCCTTTGTCCTTAACTTGAATTACTGTTTTTTGTAATTCATCTGAACAGATTTTTTTTAAAAAAATGTTTTCATTGACACCTAAAGTCCTAGGATGTATATGATTTATTCAACTCCTACCAGATTTTTTTATTAGCTAAGGGATAAAAGTATAAAATAATTTTCCCAGACATTGCCCTAGTCCCCACAATTACTTGACAGTTAATTTTTTTAAATGTGCACTTTTTAATGTGTTTTTCCTGATGTGCCTTGTTTTGGTTTTTTTTTTTTTTTTTTTTTTTTTTTTTTTTTTTTTTTTTTTTTTTGCTGATGAGCGAAGGGACATGTGCTCAGGCTTGCATTGTGACTAAATTCTTGATTGCAAACCAATTATAGTACTTGGAATTGTTATTAAATGGGTTTAACTTGTGGAAAACTATATCAAGTTTTGTGGGTTCTTGTCAATTTTTAATTTTTTTAATAGTCTTTATGGAAATGAGGAATGAAATCTTGAGATCATGGTGACAAATAATGGAAGTAAAATTGAAGTATTGCTTTAGTTTTTCCACATGTAATAGGTAGCTAGCCTTGTGAAAATAATTCTCATTTTGTATGATAGAAATAGTATATAATAGGTGTAAACATGCAGGACTGATACTAGAGCAGTATGCCAAGGAATGTTATGCCTGCCAAGAGTGGGATTTTCACTTTTGTTATCAGCTTGACTTTTTGACATGAAGGATTCTCTTTGCTTTAGGCTTTATGAAAGTGAAGGAACCCAAACTGATAGAGCTTTTGCCCTAGTAGAATGAAAAAAAAAATAAAGGGGGAAAAAATTGAATGCATATTAAGAGTAGATGAAAGGTAATTCTGTTGGTGTCCTTAACAGGACAGATTTAACAGTGATTTGGGATGAAAGTGCTCAAACTAGGCTTAACTTCTTTTTTTCTTAGTATGTATCTCTTGTCTCTTGTCTACTCTGATGAGAAAAAATAAATTTCTTTTGTTTTGTTTCTGTCAGTAACTTTATCTAATTGCCTTTATTAGTCCCGTTACAACCCAGGGATCACAAACACAGCAACTACAGAAGCATTATGGCATTACCTCACCCATCAGTTTAGCTGCCCCCAAGGAGTTTGACTGCATGCTTACCCAGAAATTAATCGAAACCCTAAAACCTTATGGCGTGTTTGAAGAGGAAGAGGAGCTGCAACGCAGGTGAGTGAGCACTGTTTTGTGTCCTGTCATAAGGTTCATCTGTGACTCTTGTAGACCAAGTGTGTGTGTGTTCTTTCAAATGCTTTCTTAAAAGCCTACTGGAATTGTAAACTTAATTTTTCTCAATTAAGAGTAATACCTCAAAACACAGAGAGGAATTAAAATGGCCTTTAAATTTAAGAGGCTGGTTTGCATTTTTTCCCCTTAATTACTACTTCATTGTCGTGGACCTTATACTTTTTTTCCTTATTAAGCTTTCTTTAGGGTTTTTTTCCCCCCTCTCAGTACTGCTTATCACTGTTCTTTTAGATGCAGGAGTTATACAAATTACCATTTTACTTTGCAAATGAGTTGAATTCATGTGTGTATGCCTTGCATGCTTTCATTTTTTTGGAGCTTAAATCTCTTGAATGTTTCTAAGGGGCAAAAAATAGCGTGAATGTTGTAGGAGTAACTCTCTTTCAGTATATATGTATATATAACAAGATGTCTAATTAGATCTGTAATGTTACTCAAGTTGGCTTACTGTGTAATGATGATCACATTATAATGATAAGAACTTCTACTAGTTTTGTCTAAGTTTGTAACCTGTCATTCTGCTGTTTTATTAATAGGATTCTAATTTTGGGAAAATTAAATAACTTGGTAAAGGAATGGATACGAGAAATCAGTGAAAGCAAGGTATGGGTGTACTTTACATGGGGTTGCCATTATTGTGTTCTTAAGAGTGCTGTAGGAAGATTACTCTAAAACACATTCTTGTAATAAGTGGGATGAACCTTAGATTTGGGGATCAAAACAGATAGATACTATCCTTGTGTAGTTTCTTTTGTTTACAAGCAGCATTGCCCCTTCATAGTAGAACCTTGTGAAAGAAAAAAACTGATAGATGTAACTTGACTTTTTCTCCAAATTCATGCATATAGTAGTCTACTAATCACAGGCTTAGAGTATTTGCCTTTGTGAAACAGTGCTTGATCTTAAAATGAACTTCCTGCATCTTTTTGGTCTGTGGTCTTTTTCTTGAATGTTGTTCCTGTAATGTTACTTTTGTACACTGATAATGCTGATACTGTTTTTGCCAGGTCATAGCAATCACTGCTCTCACACATATTTTTTGAAGGGTATAGACTTGTGTGATTGTAGGCTTTTTTTTAAGAGGAAACACCTGATTTTTTTAAGCTATTTTGCTTTGTGTGTATTTGGGATTGTATGTTTTCTGTATACTTATGCAATGAGAATTTATGTATGAACAAGATTATGGGCAGGGACAGCCCTGCTATGTGTGTCTTGGTCCTTGAAAACAAAATAGTAAGAATATCATGACCCATGTAAGATGGAAAGCTGCTTAAGTTAATATCATGTACATTGCAAAATAGAAGTTTTGCTTTATTTTGTCTTCTGTGTAAACAAACATTCATGTAGGGTTTCAGGTTGTAGCATTGCTCCTGTTATGAAAGGATAGCCCTCTTTGCCCACAGTGCTGTGGATTCAACAGTTTTTTAAAGACTAGGAATTTAGTAGGTGTACCTAAACAATTTAAACATAAAATAAATGCCTTTCCTAACCCCAAATTTTTATTCAAAGGCTGTGGTACAAGTGTCTCTGAAAGTAATGTAATAAACTGATAGAGTAGGCTGTGTTTTGAGTTGCTCTAAATTGGAATATTTTGTCTATTTCTACGTCTGTCTAAAATGCCTGAGTGGTAATCAGAATGTTTGATCTCTGTAATATCACAAAGCTGTTGCACCTGAAGTGTAGAATTAGTGCAACAATTACCAGGTTGGAGGTGGTAATGTGTAATGTGGTTGAAGTGTTATAAATGATTCAAGTGGCAAAGGTATCTCAGTCTTTTCTGTAAATACTGAGATTATTTCAGTAGTTCAACAGCATAATTTTTGTGCAGTATTTTTCCTCTTGTTTGAAAATAAATGGTTTGTGTTGTTGTCAGTTGTTAAAGTAAAATAACCTTTTTTTTTTTTTTTTGCTCCATTTAGAATCTTCCGCAATCGGTAATAGAAAACGTTGGAGGAAAAATTTTTACATTTGGATCGTATAGATTAGGGGTTCATACAAAAGGTAATTTTCCTTTTGTGATAAAAATCCATGTCTTTGAGCTAATGACTGATCTTGCTGTATTTTGAGGTGGTGTTAGATTTCTTAATTTTTTTGGTTAACCATCTCTAGTCTTCATTCTAAATAAAAGAATTATATTCCTATATTATGTTTTTATCATGAATTGAGAAACAAAGTTGAAAATGATTTAAAGACAGAGCAAGTTGTATACTTAAATTTTCATGCTTTGTTCTTTGAAAATTGCACGTGTTCCACAATTGAAGCAAGAATGTATGTATGTGTTCTGTATGTTTATTGGCCATGAATTAGTTTTCATTTGGTTTGACTTAGTATTCAAAAAAACCGTGCATTCCACGTGATGAAACTAAATTTTACTGCTTAATTATTAATAAAAATATATCTATTGCTGGCATTCTATGCATGTGAAGTATTGAGTAATATACTTCTGCTAATTAACAATTTCAGGTGCTGATATTGATGCCCTGTGTGTTGCACCAAGACATGTTGAAAGAAGTGATTTTTTCACATCATTTTATGAAAAGTTAAAACAACAAGAAGAAGTGAAAGATCTGAGGGTATGTGGAACACCTGGTACAGCTTGTTGACCTGAGGATTAGGAGAATTCTGTAGTGAAAGACGTTGCATTAAATAAGTAAATATAACTTCACCGTTAAGACCTTCTTTAAGATTTTTTGTTAACCTGGAGCAAAGCCTATCATAAGAGTTGAAATAAATAGAGGTCCTTCCAAATTTTCTCTGGTCTCACTTAATAGATACACTTAAAAATTTGAATGGCAGAATGTTCTCTTAGGATGTGTGTTAGTATGACAAAATTTCTGCTTATTCTCTAGAAGCAGGCAGACACAAATATAAATGTTAGTTTGACAGGGTTCAGGACTAAGCTTGTTTAGTTTTAATGAAGGTTTTATGCTGCTTTTTTATAACTCCGTGCTTACATAAACAGTAATGGTGATTGATATTAACTAAACTTTTTATATTGGCTGTCAACTGTGCATTTGAAAAGGGAAGCTATGTTTTTAGCGTGTTTTGTTACTAAACGCTTGTGCATGATTTTTAGCTTCTAAAGATGAAGATTTCCCTTATAGTAGTGGAAGACCATACTAATGCAGTATTTTGTTTGTGTTATACCTCAGTGATACACCTCCCCGAGTCAGCTGGTGGGAGCTTTAAACTTGATATTGGCTCAGAGTAAATTTTCTCTGCTCCAGTTTTTTATTTTTTAGATGAAGATAGCTGCTGGCAAGTCTTTGGTTTAGTCCTGCTTTCTTAAAATAAATGGAACTGACTCTGCAGCATTCTTCTAATCTATGCATCCTGTAGTTGGTAACTACCAGGGTAGTGCAAACATCTTGTGGTAACACTATATGCACTGAAACAACTGTTTTCAATACTTTATCTGAACACATTCAGTAATCTTTAAATTGACATGTATTTATTTGAGAGGATTCAGATTTTCAGGTTTCCATTCACCTTTACTGTAAACTCTTAACTCCAGGTAATGTAGTTGATTAAGCAGCAAGGTATGTATGGTATCCAGTGTAGCACTGTAGTGATACAAATAACCTTTATGCCAGGGTGTCATAATACTTTTAAATCATTCCAGCTAGTATTTGAGGTTTGTACATCTCCATCTTTAGAGGAGCATAAACTTTCTTAGTGATTGCTGTAGTGAGTGTGAGACGCTTTAAATTTGATTTTTGCTTAGGGTCGATCCATCCTGCCAACAAGTAATGTTAAGATAACCTTAACTAAGGGTTGAGCACAGGCAGTAGTCTTGTCTCTAAGAACTGAAATACTTTTGGAAGTTAATCCTCCAACAGTTCAGAGTATTTCTTATTTAGAGGTAGGCAGTGTTCATTGCTTTTACTAAAACAATGTGCTGCAGATCTGCATTTACTTCAGATGCTCAGTTCAGGAAAATGGTACTCATAGCTGATTCCAGGAAAGATGTGAAGTTCCATTGTGACATTGTTCATCAAAACACATTTTCAAAATGTGCTCGACCTCTGGAGACTGGTGACTGCTTTAGGTGATGTCAGGCTGCATACACAGTCTTCTCCTCATTTCTTTACCAAGTCTAGAAGCAGAAGTAATAGGCTTTTTAGAGCAAGAATCTCCATAGCTTGGACTTGGAATACTTAAGAGATATTTGTGGAGAGTAAAAGATCATGTCTTCTGTGTAGGGAGAAAAGGGTTGAACCTGGAGGTAACACCATCGTTACCTGGTTGGTACAAGTTTGGATCATTATTAAGATCTAGACAGTAGGTAGTGCTTACTGCATAAGTTCTCAGTGGTGGAGAAAGACATTGCTGACAAAAATCAACCTGAAAGCGTTGATATAAATAGCATTTCGATTGTCTAGACCTGGTAGCTATTGTTTATAAATGTTCTCTATACTGAAAATAAAATGCACCTTTTTTTCCCCCAGGCTGTTGAAGAAGCTTTTGTCCCAGTTATTAAACTTTGTTTTGATGGAATAGAGGTAAAGATCTTATTTTAATTTGTCTTGATAGAATGTGGTTAAAACAAAGTTTTTAAGATCTTAATAAGTCATTATTCAGTAGTAGGAATGCTATTAAAGTGACTCTCCCAAGTTCATACCTAAGATTTTGTCAACAGTCCTCAGTTGTGTAATTTAAAGTGGAGATTTAAGACTGAAATAAGTTTTTCTTGATGGACTTAAAGCTGTGTGCAGAATATCTCCCTGTTTTTTTTTTTTTTTTTTGGCTCTGCTACCTTCTTGTACTGATTAGTTTACTGACCTGTAGAGTATCAGTATAGGCATTATTTAGGCTTATCATGTAATAAATTTATATTTCTAAATAATGTGGTTTCAGAATTGTTTTTCAATGCTAATGATTAACTGTCCAAACATGAAAGATTTGCTTCGTTATCCTACATTATT